>NC_060884.1:2046855-2069355 GCF_014805685.1 Silurus meridionalis | reverse complement strand
TGTGTGTGTGTGTGTGTGTGTGTGTGTGAGTCGTCTCGTATCACCGACATGCGGAGTGAATCGCGTTTTTTTTCCGCTTGACAAAAAAAACACAAGCGCCCTGAACAATCTGCTTCTCCTGTCGACTTTTTTATTTCTTTCCTTTTTTTTTTTTTACAATTATTATTTTTATTATAATTTTAATCACCTGAGAAGTTTTTGTTGTATAAGAGGAAGAAACCGAGAAACCCGGCAGCTGACGTCACTTTAATTCCTTGAAGTGAAGCGGAATAAAACCTTTGAGAGGAGAGTCTCCTTCAATCTGCCGTCCGTAACTAACACACACACACACACACACACACACCGAGTCACACACGCTCACTCACTCACTCACACACACACACACACTCCCCCCCTCTCTTTCTCTCTCTCTCACACACACACACACACACACACACACTGAGACTCAATTACTGCCCAATTCCCCCTTCTTCTTCTTCATCATCTCCCGCTACGCCGGGCTCGCGCAACATCAACAACAACAAAAACAACAACAACAACAGCAAAAAAGGGAGAAAAAACAACACAAAAGCCCCTTCGAGATCTAAAGTCAAACTATTCTTCGGACGAGGTGGATTTTAAAAAGAAAAAGAGGCTCATCGTCGGCAGGCTGAGTGTCCGAACCCTGACGGTGAGTTCAAAGCGTTTTACTGAAACATTTGTATCAATTGAGGAAAAATAAAGAGATTAAAAGCGGAGATCAAAGAGAGTAAGCGGCTCTCGAGCGTGCGGCTCGCGCGAGCGGCTATTTTGTTACATGGTGTGTACGTGTTCCTCGGTTACTCTCCGTGTGTGTTTGTGTGTGTGTGTGTGTGTATACACATATACGTGTGTGTGTGTATGTGTGTATATACATATATGTATGTGTATGTGTGTATACATATATGTACGTGTGTGTGTGTGTGAGTGTGTGTGTGTGTGTGTGAAAACATATATATATACGTGTGTGTGTGTGTGTGTGTGTGTGTGTGTGTGTGTGAGAGAGAAAACATATATGTACGTGTGTGTGTGTAGCGTCGGAGCTAAACCGACTTTCTTTTCAAGACGACCGCGTGCGTCCTTTATTGTCGGTTTAACGGTCGTTTGTTTCCAAAAGTAAAACATGTACAACACACACACACACACACACACACACACACACACACACGGGGCTTTGCGAACTTTCCGAATGAACCCGAACCCGCCGTTGTTGCTGTTGTTGTTGTTGTTGTTGGGCGCCGCTTTGCTTTATTTTGTTCTTTAATTGTGGGGAATTGTGGTGCAGTTATTGGAGTGAGGGGTGAAGAAAGAAAGAAAGAAAAAGAAAGAAAGAAAGAAAGAAGAAAGAGAAGTGCACGGGGATGAACGACGCCACCTTTAGTCTATTTCATGTCCGTGTTTTAGATGATGGCGAAAAGCAAAAGCGTTCTTCCCTGACTACACACACACACACACACACACACACACACACACACACACACACACACACAAAACACAATATTATAGTTCCGAGCTCGTTTTGGACACAAAATAAACACTCTTTCGACTTTTACACCGACTGAAATCACCCATAATGAAGGTTTGGTGTGTATAGAGGGAGAGAGAGAAGGAGGGAGGGAGGGAGGGCTGATCTCTCTCTCTCTCTCTCTCTCTCTCTCTCTCTTATCTTGGTCGCTTCCTTAAAGAGAAGCAGCTGCCGCCTGGCCGAGTTGTTGAAATTTATCCCCTTTGTGTATATTACAATATCCTCCATTTTTCCTCCCCTGCCCTCTAAACAACAAGCCTCTCGCCATCTTGGTTTTTTTTTGTTTCCTTTTTAAAAAATTCTTTTCTTTCTTTCTTTTGATTCGGCTTTTGAACTCCGTCGGATCCTGTTCGAGCTTGTAAAAAAAAAAAAAAAAAAAAAGTTTTATTTGTTATAGAAAACGACTTGAAGCCGGGGCCGCGGTGACGTCATATAGAGTTCACGTCAAAAACGACTTTCGACGGTTTCACGTGCGGTTCAGATGTAACTCTTAATTCGATTTGAAGATGATGGTGATTTTTTTTATTATTATTATTATAATAACAACAGCAAAAAAGGAGCTCGTGTGTGTGATTGGTCGAACAGGTGGATCATCACGTTTCATTTTTTTAACTGTTTATTACGTTTATTTCTTCAGCCAGATGCCCCCCCCACCCCGCCTCCCTCTGCCCCCACGCTGCCCCCATCCACCTTAACCGCTCCCAGACCGCCCCCCACACCGCCCCCCTGCGTGATGATGTCATCGAGTTACAGACGTTTTATATGTTTGAACAGCGTAATTATCATCATTATATCTGATTCAACAGCATGTTGGGAGCAAAGCAGACTGCTGAGTGTGCGTAATTAACCGATAATAACTCATTAACTACAGAAAATAAAACTTTATATAAGTATTACATGAATAAATATTCAATTCATATTGAAAATTGTTTCATTATTACGCTTTTATGGGAATCGACGAATCACCCAATCGATCTTTTTACGGAGAAGAAAGACGTCTGGTGCGATGAGTGAGACGGGGGCAGGAGGGGAACGCCTGGGGAACTGACCACCGTTTTCAGTATCCAAGTCGCTTTATTATCCAATATAAATAAATAAACAAACAAATAAATAAATCATTGTAATGCAGCATTAAGGGCCGAAGCGAAGGCTCTGTTGATTTATTGTTTGCATTGTCATTTCTTTTTTTCGGTCATTTTCACGTTCTTCCCCACGCCGCCTCGTGTTCTTAGGTGGCTTCGATCCGAATGAGGATGATGAGGGAGTTTGGGTTTATCTTCAGGTTTATGATCATGGCGACCAGAAAGCCGCATTGTGATGATAAAAAGCGTTCTTATAACGCGTTTCAGTTCTCATCCCCGCTCACGTGAAAATCTTATCTCACGTCACGATTAAAAAGTCTTTAAAGTCGGATCGGTTTCATTAACACGAGCGGTTTTGGGACGGTATAGAAAGTCGAGGCGTCTCGGGCCGGGTTCTTCTTTTCCCGACTTTGTGAACTTGACATTAGCACGCTCTGATTCGCTCACGTGTGCCGACGTGTGTCACGTACTTTTATACGAAATTGTGTGTTTTTTTCCAACACGGAATGTGGAGGTGAGCCGTTCACTCTTGCATGTCTTTGTCTGGATGTGTGCTGCTGTGAAAAAGAGAGAGAGAGAGAGAAAGGGAGGAAAAAAAAAGCTGTGAGTGCAGGGGAGCAGATGTTGAAGCAAACATCCTGACGCGATGCTTTTCTCTTGTGGGAATGCCGCCTCTTCCTCCTCCTGCTCCTGATGCATCGACTTGACAGCTGCTTGATTTCATGGAACCGCTAAGAAGCCATTAGCGGTATCAGTGAATTGAAACGGAACAGTCTCACCCACTCTCTTCTTCCATTAGAAATGTGTCTATTGTTGGCTTTTTTTCTTTGTGTGTGTGTGTGTGTGTGTGTGTGTGTGTGTGTGTGTGTGTGTGTGTGTGAATGAGTGAGTGAGTGAGTGTGTGTGTGCGTGAGTGTGTGTCGCAGCTGAGCACACAGAAGAAGACCTCTAATACACTCGCGCTGTTTCCTTTACTGCGAATTAGGGAGAACAAATCTGTCAGGACCTGTTTGTGCTGTTGGGGTTTGAAGGGATCTCATACTGTGCTCTGTGAAGCACACCCAAAAGCCACGAAAACCTCTCTGGCTGTGGCGGATATTAAAAAAAAGAAAGAAAGCGAAGGGAAAAAAACTGTCAGTGTGGCCTAAGAGCCGGAGCGAAGTATCTGCCTCGCTCCTTCAGAGCAGGATGTTGTTTTCCTGTCAGGATACGGATAAAGTTAGGCCTTGTTTTTTTTTTTTTTTTTTAGAAAGAAGACGCCCTCACACCCCTCCGGCGTCCAGGAATTAGCTCGGTGAACAAAATCCTGGTTGGTAAGCTGATTAGCGGAGGGGGAAAAAAACGTAGAAGTTTGCCGGAACGGCAGTTTTGCGTGGTCGCGGCATCAACAATTCGATACGCGCGGTAATCTAATCCCGGAGTGGTGATAAGACGGGTGTGTGAGGGAAGATGTGTGCAGCGAGAAAGCCGTTGAACCGCTTTGGCTTGCTGTGTGTGTGTGTTTGTGTGTGTGTGTTGATAGCCCGAGTCACACTTGTGGTTCTCGTAACTCTTAAGAAAACGACAAACAAATGTGCAAGTGCAGCGGAAGGATCCAGAACCTAAACAAACCTGAAATCTTTCGGTAACACGCCTGCGCCATGTGGCGAGGTCCGAGCTGGCACACGGGCCGAGCGACAGATTTAAGGCACAGAAACCGAAAAATTAGGCCAAGCCGAGTGAGTTGTGCTCGACGGAGCGAGAACTGATGGGAAGAGACGGGCGAGGGCACGGCGCTGCTGGGCTTTTTCCTCTTTTTTCCCCTCGCGCGCACACACACGGCTTCACTTCGCGTTATCGCCATCGAGCATGTGTGTGTGTGTGTGTGTGTGTGTGTGTGTGTGTGTGTGTGTGTGTGTGTTTGTGTGAACAACCGAACTGACGTTTAAGATCACACGTGTAACCGTTTCACGGTAAAGTATCATGCTTTCTGAGCATCTCCTTTTGCTCTTATAAGAAGCTCCACTCTTCTGGGAAGATGATCCGTTAGATTTCGTGGAGATTCGTGTGAGACTTATTCAGCCATCAGGGTGTTAGTACTGATGCAGGCGAGGTGAGGAGGCCTGGGGTGCAGTCAGCATGAAAAAATTCATCCCAAAGGTGTCGAATAGGGTTTCGAGCTCTATAGCAGGAGATCTTCCACCAAATCCAAATCATGGAAATCGCGGCATTGTCATGCTGGAACAGGTCTGGGTCTCGTAGTTCACGTGAGGGAAGAATTTGATGCTTCAGCAGCCGAAGACACGATCCAGTTGTTTGGAACCACATATGGGTGGAAAAGTAACGTGTCCCAAATAGTGTCCAGATATTGTGTCTTCAGATCAGAACATGAAACAATGTCGAAAGTTCAGAGATCATTATAACACTTTATAATGCAGCACAGAGGTGTAACGAGACGTATAAAGATGTCACACATCAGGAAGTTGGCCTCGTGGGTCGGAAAACTTTTTTTGAAATTTTTTTTTTAGGATTCCATACGTTTATGAACCCAAGATTGGACGAGAATCCAAGACAAGATGAAAAACCTCCGAGTTTTTCCGACGCGAGCGAATCACAGCGCGTTAATTGCGCCTGGAACCCGGCGCTCCTCGTTACCAGAGGTGCAGCAGAAACGCCGCCCTCGCGAAACTTCCTCCCTGCGCTCACACAGCCACAACCTCGTAGTCTTTTTCTTTTCTTTTTTTTTACCTCTCCACAATAAAAAAAAAAAACAGCAACGATGCGCAAGGGCCCCGACTTTCAGTTGCAGGCAATTAGCTGCTTTCTCGCCCCGGCGTCCCCTGGGCTTCTATTTATCATTCAACGTGAGAATCTCCTTGACGGAACCCAAGGTTATTTTTGTGTAGGCAGCCCGGGTTCTTGTTTTTTTTCTCAGACAAGGTGAAAAGGTTGATTCTTCCCTGAAGAAAACGGCAGGAGAGCTAAACGAGCAGCAAGCCGCAGTAACGTCTCTCTCTCTCTCTCTCTTTCTCTCTCTCTCTCTCTCTCTCTTTCTCTCACTTTTTTTTTCTCGTTATTTTCCCCGTTTCTTGTTTTCAGGGAGGAAGTTTTGCGTTTGTGCGCAGCCGGGTTTGTTTGTGTGTTCGGTCTTTCTTTCTTTTATTGCGCTATCTGGTTAATCAGCAATGCTGATCTCGTAGTTTCTGGTCACACACACACAATCACACACACACACACACACACACACACACACACACACACACACACACACACACAGGGCAGTCGTTGTACTTTTATTTACCGTCTCTCTATCTCCCTGCATTCTCTCCCCTACCCTTCCTAAACGAAGCTTCAGAGGGACGATTTGACTCTTTTTTTGTGTCTCCCCGGTGCCGTTTGTCCTGCCATAGTATTACTCATGCGCCGGGCCGAAGCGCTCGCCTCGCCTCGTCTCCGCTCCGCTCCGCTCACACACTCCCGAGTCCCCGCTGAGATAATGGAGGCCGCGCTGGAAATGCCAGTAGTTTGGCCTATTTGTTCGCCTGCTTATCGCTATATTTGCATCCCAAGCAGAAATAGCAGAGCGTCGCAGGAACGACAGGAACGCCAGCTCCTCCTGCGTGGATGGGTGGATGGATGGAGGGATGGATGGAAGGGGAGGGGGGTTCAGGGAGAAAAAAAACAACAAGCGGGAGGAAGAGAAATGAGATGGGATTTTTTTTTATCCTGGCGCTTTTTAGATGAGCAGAATTTACTGCACTGAGACAGCTGTCTGCAGGACGTGCAGCATTTGACCCCCTCCTCCTTTCCCTCTACTCCTTCAACTCCCATCCACACACACACACACACACACACACACACACAGAGGGATGCTTGAAGACACTCCGAGATTGTGCTTGTACAGCCCCCTCTTATTTATTGATCCAGCTGCATTTAAAATCTGGTCACTGCTGCCACAAAAGCCTTTTCGTTTTAGCTGCGCTGGCACACGCCGCCTCGGCCAGCCGGCTTTATTTATTTATTTATTTATTTTCCTCCCTCTCTCTTGTTGCATTTTTAATTTCCAAGCAGACGCGAGAACGAGCGGTAGCACAGAACAAAGCACCGAGAAGCTTTCAGGGCCTACACCGTATTTACAGGCTTCGGTCATATATAGATGGAGATGCGCTCAAGAGATTCAGGTTCAGATTCAGATTCAGGACCGAACGCTGCGGTTTTCCAAGATATTATGAGAAAAACAAAGCACTTCCTGTTAGCGATGAGGAGTAAAACACGTCAGGGCATGAAGCTGGAGGAAAGATCATCAACGTCCGACAAAACCTTCCACGGGGCTTCTTAGAATCCCAAATGCCCTCTGCCTACAATTTACTATTGTTGTTTATTTAAAAAACATAATGCTTTTTACCCACTTATAATTACTTCCAACGTTTGGCGGAAACTCCAAACGTAACCCTCTGTCCCAAACTCGACCCTAAAAAACTAAACAAAACGGAAACTGGAGACTTCTTCCAAAAGTTTTGCATAAAAGATTTTCTTACACAGCTTTCCACACTTCCTTTTTCTCCCTCATTAAAATACTTATTAAAAAAAGGTACAATACTCGATGTGATGATAGTATTGGTGCATCATTACGAAACGATACAAACCTGTGAACCGGACCGGAACCGGCGCAAACCGGACGGAATTCATTTTTCCATGAGGCGAAAACTGATGCTGAAACCGGAGACTCCTTCCTTAAATACGTTCCATAACGCACGTTGCTTACCTGCCGTTACTATGAAAACGTAAAAGCAAAGTAGCAGAACGAGATAATTAAAGGTGACAACTGAAAGTGGAGATTCCTTAATTAAACGCTTCCTGAAACACCAAATTTCCATAACACACAGTTTTCAACTCGGGGTCTGATATCGCGCACGCCACGTTCGGACGCCAGATTCTCCCGACACTAACTGGACGTAGCAGGAAGACAGCTGTCTGTCTGACGGGTTCATTGCGGAGACGAGGAGTTTCTCCGTCGTTATGTACTATACCGTATACATTTATTATCCCGAGCAGAAGTGTGTATGAATTCTATGAATCCCAAGCAGAAGTGTGTAATGTGTGCGGCCACACGGCAGGTAAACAAAGGTGTATTTTTAGCTGTAGCGCGGCTAACCCCTGAGGTCGAACCCCAGCTCCAGAGCACAAACACACGTCTCGTGGATTATCGCGGGGCCGAGCGAGCGCGCTTCAGTGCTGCACTTTAAACAAAAGATGTCCAGATTGAAGGGTGGGATCAGGGGCCTGTAATCCAGGCTTGTTTGTGGAGTCCACACACCCTGGATTAGGCCACGTGTTTCAGACACCATGCAGAGTTATCTTTCTCTCTCACACACACACACACACACACACACACACAGACAACTAGTCATGTTGAGAGTGACGTGCTGTGGTTAAGGCCACGAATCTGAAAAAAGCACAAAGGATGCCATTTGTGTGATGGGTGTGGGTTAGTGTGTGTGTGTGTGTGTGTGTGTGTGTGTGTGTGTGTGTGTGTGTTATGTACACGGCCGAGTTCATCTCCATTGCCTGAAGTGAAGATATGTGCTATGCTTTGCTTTTTAAAACTCAGGTGTAAAGCTCGTCTTTCTCTCTCTCTCTCTCTCTCTCTCTCTCGTTCTCTCTCCCCTTTTCGCTTTCGCCCAATACATAAAACCTCGGCTGTAGAATTGTTCTGTAACGCGAGAGCTGCGTATGACTCAGATCCACCCGATAACACAGCAAGACACAACGAGCTTTTAAAAGGAAAAAGTTCAGGAGAGGAAAAAAATTCGAATTCGGGGTCTGACGTGTGCTTGCTTTTTTTTCTTTCTTTCTTTTTTTCCAATAATACGCCATTCAAAATAAGACGAAAGACTTTAATGATTCTAGATGAAGGTATTCTGTCTCTTCTCTCTCTTTTTCTCTCAGAAAGTTGGGAAAGAGAAGCGCTATCTGCCCTCTTTGCCATACATGAGCTTGCAGAAACCTGTGATTGGCTGGTTAAATGGGTGGGCATGGGAGGGGGTCTGGGGGAGGGGGCCCCTCCCTCCTAGGTTGACTCATTACAGATTTTTGTATCAAGCTCTCTTTGAATTGCGTTACGTTGCATTAATATACAGGTAGTCCCCGTGATACATGCGTTCTGATGACACCATGGTAATTGAAAATATGGTAAGTCGAGACATGGCCTTGCCTACACAAGAGTCTGAAACACTGATCAGTATGAGGTAGTATGATGTCATTAGATAATGATTTGTAAATTAATTTCATTAATTTAGTATAATCCTCCTCAAGGGACAATACTATGGAAATGAAACGTGGATATATTGGATATATTTGATCCGTCCCCAAATCAGGCTCTGGATCCAATATAAGGTATACGTGGATGGGATTGGAGTCGTGTCCATCCGGGGGTTAAAACGTGTCCGTCCCGGGGTAACACTTGTCCGTCTGAGGGTAAGACGTGACCGGTGCAGTACCATTAGGAGCGACAGGTTTGACAGCGAGCTCCGTGTGCAGCCCTCATCCATAATTAAAGCCGTCACAGGAGGAGAACGTGGTGTAAGGAGTGCAACTCGATCTGTACAGGCGTATAAAAAACACCAGGCAGTACTCTCAGGTACTTTTGGGGACTCTCTGGGACTCTCGGGTACTCATCGAATGCGATGGACGAGGACGGAAACGTGGTGCGTCGCCGCGGGTTAGCGCAGAACAGGCTAATCTCAACACGCCGCAGGAGCAACAGGAAAGTCACTTGCTCATCTTGTTCAGCTCGGGGGAGGAGAACATTTATCCATCCATCTATCTATCTATCTATCTATCTATCTATCTATCTGTCTGTCTGTCTGTCTGTCTGTCTGTCTGTCTGTCTGTCTGTCTGTCTGTCTGTCTGTCTGTCTGTCTGTCTGTTGTCTGTCTGTGCATCCATCTACCTGTCCATCCATCACTGTGTCTCTCTCTCTCTCTCTCTCTCTCTCTCTCTCTCTTTCTCTCTCTCAGGACACATGTCAGTGTCTCGTCACGCCTTGCTCCAGCTCGATACTGCCTCACAGCATCGACACGCCGATCCTCTTCCGCACTAATGCCTCGACACTAGGTTTCGTCCTACAACCGGAGTTTCCGAAAAAAAAAAAAGTCCCGGGATGTGGATATGAACTTATCACGTACATATTATACATTTTGACATCCGTATCCAGAGAGACTTACATTTATCTCATTCACACAGCTGAGCAGTTATGGGGCTGAGGGCCTTGCTCAGGGGCCCAGCAGTGGCAGATTGAGTGGCTGGGATTTAAACTCAACACCTTAGGATCCTTATGCCTTAAGCGCAAAGCTACCATTTCAACCCTAACCTCTCCAACTCCTTTTCCCCACCCCCTTCCTCCGTAAGCCACGCCTTCCAGCTTCCCACTGTATCAGTATCGTAAATCGCAAAGATGAAAGTATTGCATTTTTTAATACGAGCACATCAAAAGCTTAATGCTTTTAATCGTGAGAAAAAGGCAGCGCCGTGATCCCTCCTCTCGTCTTCCTTTCAGCGTAATCACCGACCTTTACTTTCACCGCGCGCTTAACATCAGCAAATACGACATTTACTTTTTTCATGCTTTGTAATTGGCCGCTTTGTAAACCAACCTTGGGTTTGGGAAATAATTAATCATTTTGTATTCATTCCGAGGTCACGTTCTCACTTTTTCTCACGAGCCGCAGATTCTCCGAGACGACCAGGCTCGCTTTCCGTCCGATCCACGGAAACGCAGACTTTTTATTTCTTTTTCTTTTCAGAGATACACAGTTCAGTTCATCGCTGGTTAACGGAAGCGTGTCTTTCGCCTCAGTTTTACGTTTCACCAGCCTGAGAAAATTCTTCTGAATTCTGAGAAAGCTTCAATTCAGGTTTGAGTCCACCGGCTTTCGACGAGAAACGAAAGCGAAACCACGTCATTTGACTGTTGAAGTTTCATTTTCAGCTTTTCAGAGCTTACGTGGCATCGAACGTTGTACCGGTTCCAACCATATCGTGAATAATAACGTATCGTGAACAGTATTAAGCGTGCGTGCCGCTGAAAACACCTCGAACGACTCATCGCAGCATCACCGTGTGTCAAATGGACGTCGTGTCAAACGTCCCTGAGGCAGATTTGCGTGGTTTCACGCAGAATTCCACGCTCGCTCTTTCTAACATGCTGTCCGTGATAAAATCGCAGACGTGGTAACGCACGTGGTCAGAATATCAGCAAGAACACAATCAGTCTCGAAATCTGTCCGTTTACGTGATCGGTTCCTTCGCTTCCTGTTTTCTCTCTCATGCTCATGCTGATCAGTTGTTGCTGCTGAGGATGTATAGAAGCACACTGGAGGTCTGGAGCTTTTACACCTTCTCACCTATATGATAACCGTAGCACAGAACATTCTCTATAACACACACACCCACACACACAAACCCACCCAGGGGCATTTGTGAGCGTGGATCAAATGTAAAAACTCTCAGATTAGACTTAAGGTGCTGTCTAGGTCTGGGGTCGTGACCTAACACCCTACACCACCTCAGTTCACGTCTTAACGCCGTACTGCTTCAGGTTCTGCACCCTGACTCTGTAAAACTCTCAAAACAGCGGCTCGATTCTTCCCAACAATCCCGGAAAACCAACACTCATCGATCACGGCTGCTTACGCGTCCGTGTTAAGCCCCCGAGGGAGAACGCCGTCGTTCTGCCACTCGGTGTTTGCTCGAGTGTTCGTTTATTTTTTATTTTTTTTTAAGAGGGGGATTTTTCGCCATGGTAACTGACAGGGTGATGGAGATGTGGATTGCCATGATAACGGACTAAAGTTAGGCTCCTGCCTGTGTGTGTGTGTGTGTGTGTGTGTGTGCGTGTAAGTGTTTCTGTTTGAGGCATAGGCAGCACGGCTGACCTTCGCACGGTGAAATCTCAAGGCCTGTTCGGATACGTGAAGCTCTGCTGCTCCACTTCTCCTCTGCTGGACGGCGCTGGTGCTAAAGCCTCCGTCACATCTTCAGTGTGTTGAATGATTTCCAAGAACTTCCAGACCCCAAAGCTTAGCCCATTTTCTTCTTAACTTACCTCTGACACTGGAGACCCCTTTCCCTAAATGCATCCCCTTATAAAAAGCTTTGCATTATCGAAAGTTGGCTTCACCTGTCCGAGCTGCTTTTAGGAGAACTTCATCAAAGGTTCCTGAACAATCAGAATCAAGATGGTTATAGGTTTTTCCTATAATTTGAAAGGATATGTCGCTGATTGACTGTGTGTGTGTGTGTGTGTGGGGGGCTCGCAGGCCCAGTTTTCCAGACTCTGTTCCCTCAGCCGGAAAACCTTAAGTGAGTCCTTCATTATCTAGTTTATTTGTTTGCTGTGATGTGTTTCGCGTTCAGGGTTTTGCGCGTGAAACGCGTTCCAGATGTTGCGCAGTTGCAGGCGGCCGGCCGAGCCGGTGTTTGTGCTTTTTCTCTTGTTTAAGTACAAATGGCTCTCACATGTGGAGCCACCGCTGAGATCGTCTTTCTTTCTTTCTTTCTTTCTTTCTTCTTTCTTTCTTTCTTCTTTCTTCTTCTTTCTTTCTTTCTCTCTTCCTCGCTCGCTCACTCTTTCTCTCTCGTGCCTGCTCTCCTCCCCTCGGCCGCATCTGGCGTTCATTTTCAGAGAACTTCAAAGGTGAACAGGGGGGAAAAGCGAAGACACGGAAATGAGCGGAATATTAATCCAACCGCGTCGTCCCGGCTCGGGGGTGCCGGCGCTGCCTCGGCTCCCACACACGCGCAGGAAAAATTGCCGCCGTGGCACCGCGTTCATCCTTCATTCAGCCGAGGACAGTGTGTGTGTGTGTGTGTGTGTGTGTGTGTGTGTGTGTGTGTGTGTGAGGGTGAGGGTGTTTGAGAGAACAAGAGAAGAAGAAAGAGTGGGAGAGAGAGAGTGTGGTGTGTGTGTGTGTGTGTGTGTGTGTGTGTGTGTGTGTGTCGCCTCTCTCCTGTTAGTGTGTGAGTGATGAGCCGCAGAGCAGGCGGCTGAGGCCGGAGCTGCTCTCAGATGGGGCTAATTATCTGGTGGCCATTTTAGAGGAAGTGTTTACTGAGATGAGAAATGGCAGGATCCTCTTTAAGGCTCCTTTTTCTCAATCTGATTTAAACACACACACACACACACTCACACACACACACACACACACACACACAATTTGTCCACCGTCATTTAACAAAGTAAATGCAGAAAGAAGACAATTATTGGTTTAAGAATTGGCAGAACTCTATCTATCTATCTATCTATCTATCTATCTATCTATCTATCTATCTATCTATCTATCTATCTATCTATCTATCTATCTATCTATCTATCTATCTATCTATCTGTCAACAAAACCTTACAAAATCTGTCTCCTTAAAAACGCAAAGCACGGCCATTTTTTGCTTTTCTCTCGCAGCCGAGGTGAGAAGAGACAGGCCTGCAGGCCTCGAGACACACTCGAGACAGAGAGAAAGAGGAAGTGGCAGGCTTTGAGCTGAGAAACAATCTGACGAGGAGATGAATCACTGCTGTTTGGGGTTCGGTTTCCTGCACCGGGACTCTCCGAAATTGTCAGGACTTGCCTGTTTTTCTCCAAAGGCTTTAAAGATGGCTGCCTCCATCCTAAACGTCCTGTAGAATCACTTGTTTCGCTTTTCCAACGTTTTTTTTTCCAACGTGCAAGAGTACGGCCTGCTCTTTGGCCGATCGCCTTTTTTATTTCTTCTCCAAATGGAGAAAAGCAAACCTGTCTCAGAAGAAGAAGGCGTGAGGCTCTGTAATCGACCCAGCGCGTGTACGTTCGGCGCGTGTATAAGATGATCGGCACGGCCGATGCGCCTGCCATTATCTCCACGTCAGAGCTGTCATTACTCCCGGCGCCGCTGTAATCCTCCCTGCAACGATGCCTCGGCTGTCCTCGTGTCCGATTCACGTTCTTTTTTAAAGCGCAGACCCGCAATATGGCTGAAGAAACACGTGAAACATCGTCTTGTTTTTTTTTCTCCCTTCCAACTAGTGCATGATAGTAATCTTCACAGTTTGACCACAAAGCCAGACTTGCTCCGAAACTCCCACACTTCCTCCAGCCTCAGGGCTTTCTTCATATTTAACTTCTTCCGTTTCTCTCGCATGATATTGTTCTCTCATCAAACCGCGATTAACTGCAGGTGCGCGCACGTGAACGTGTAGCCGGTGGTGATGCACAGAGACACCGGCTCCAAAGTCCAAGGAGATCTGGTGTATAAACACTTCGGCGGAGGTGGGGATTGGGGTTTTAGTCATTTTTTTTTATCTCTAGACGTAGAGTCCAGGCGTCTAGACGCAGCACCGGAGGTCATAGTGATGATACGGTGAAAATTTGCTTAGAGACCCTTTCCGTATGAAGCGAAACTGGATGAATCAAGCGAGCATAAAGCAAACACCAAAACCACAGGCAGGCAAAAGACAAAAGAGACTGTCTGTGTGTGTGTGTGTGTGTGTGTGTGTGTGTGTTTTGCGATGTATTCCATGCCATATGGTTTTGTTAGCGGGTTATAGTTGTAGGAGGAGTTGGATCAGGTCCAACCACACCCCCTTTATCTCGTCTAAGACAGAGCGTCACGTGAGAGACGTGTAAAAGTTTCCCAGACGGGCCAAACCGGAGCGGACCGGCGCACCTTCACGCGAAACGAAACCGCGCCGTTGATATAAGGTCACGCAAGAGCGATACTTTTTTCATGTTTTTAACCTGGATGACGCACTGAAACGTTCTCTTCTTGCGTGACCTTCCAGACGCCCACAAGAGCAAACGTGTCTCCGACGCGCGACGTCGTACCGCTAACCGAGCGGCCTCGAGCGGCGCTTTTAGCTCCTCCTTTCTCCCGATTCAGTTCCCAAAAGCACGGTTCCAGCTCTCGGTGGCGAAATGTCCAGCGCTTTATTTGTAACTTGTGGAAAATTAGGAACTGACTCACAAAGTGTGTGTTTGTGTGTGTGTGTGTCGTGTTGTTTGCGGTTTGGTTTTTTTTTGTTTTGGGTGTGCGCCTGGCTTTTTTTCCCTTCTTCTTTTGGCCTCACTCGTTCGTAGATTGTGTGTGTGTGTGTGTGTGTGTGTGTGTGTGTGTGTGTGTGTGTGTTTGTTTGAGTAGATGTTGCTGATTGTGGAGATTGGAAAATATATCTGTTCTCTGATAAACACACAATTGCGTGAAGCATGCACATACAGAAACACAGACAGAGAAATAGAGTGCGTGTGTGTGTGTGTGTGTGTGTGTGTGTGTGAGAGAGTGTGTTAAGGCCGTGAGAAAACCGGAGAGGGCTGGTTCTCTCGGCATGTGCGCTAGGAAAAATCATCCCACACACCCGGAGACTTAAGGGCTGACTATAATTCCAACAGGTTTAACAGGAAAAAAAATGGAACTGGGAGTGTGTGTGTGTGTGTGTGTGTGTGTGTGTGTGTTTTGCCCCACATGTGTGGGCATGTGGATGTGTGGATATGTGTGTGGATATGTGCGTGTGTGTGTGTGTGTGTGTGTGTGTGTGTGTGTAGCTTATGCCACAAGGTCTGGGTGCAAACATCATGGTTTTTTACGGTTTGACCACAAAGGCGAAACTTGTTTTTGCCAGTTTAGTCCCTTCAGGCTACAGGCCTCTGTATATTTAACTGCTTTTGTCTCGGGCTCGTCTCGTCTCGTCATGTGATCATCTGAACATGCGAAAAATCTTAACTCTGTCTCACTCTGTCTCTCTGTTTCTCTCTCTGTCTCTCAGGTGGAAGAGCAGTGATGTTACAGAGCTGAGGACACTCTCCACACAGTGAGTACCAGTTAGATCTACTGGTCTTTCTTTCTTTCTTTCTTTCTTTCTTTCTTTCTTTCTTTCTTTCTTTCTTTCTTTCTTTCTTTCTTTCGTTTGGAGGTGTTCCTCTCCTCGTCTTCCTCGTCCCTGATTCATTTTGGCATTCGCAAATTTTTCAAGGAAAAGTGAAAAGAGCGGTGTACCTGAGCTGTGTGTGTGTGTGTGTGTGTGTGTGTGTGTGTGTGTGTGTGTGTGTGTTTAGTAGTGTCTGTTAGTTTAGCGTCTGGTCACACAGGATGTGTCTTCCAGGACAGGACACGCCCCTTGAAGGAAAATGTAACGTCCCGAATGGGATTCAGACAAAAATGGTTGAGACACAGAAAGTAAAACAAAACCCATTCAAATAGAGCTGATGTGGATTTGTTTTTTGTTTTTTTTGGGAGGATGTTGAATTTCGGCACACGTGATTTTTTTTTTTTTTTTTTTTTTTTAATGTACGTTTTTGTTTTTGTTTTTTATTGTGTAATTTGTCAAAGTAGCATTCGCTCTCTTCTTCTGTCCATCCTTCCATTGATTTCTGACAATTTCTTTTCTTATTTCATCCTTTTTTTTCCTGCCTTCCATCATCCATTCATCCATCCATTTATCCATCCATCCATCTATCTATCTATCCATCCATCCATCCATTTTTCTATCCATCCATCCATCCATCCATCCATTTTTCTATCCATCCATCCATCCATCCATCCATCCATCCATCCATCCATCCATCTATCCATTTATCCATCCATCCATCCATCCATCCATCCATCCATCCATTTATCCATCCATCCATCCATCCATCCATCCATCCATCCATCCATCCATTCATCTATCCATCCATTTATTCATCCTACCATTCATCCATCGTTCTTTTCTTCCATGTTATTTTGTTCCCTCATTATATTTCTTTCTTTCTTTCTTTCTTTCTTTCTTTCTTTCTTTCTTTCTTTCTTTCTTTCTTTCATCGTAATGTGTGGCAGAAGGTGACGAGCCGTCACAGATCCCTGGTGATTACAGAAAGTGTCAGTGAACACAAGGACGACACTTTTCTTTCCTCCCCTTCCCCCCATCCGTTCTGTTCTTTCTCAATCCCTCACTCTCGTCTGTTTCCCCCCTCAGTCCTCTTCATCAATGTGTGTATTTTTTTCCTCATGCGTGCGTGTGAAATTCGGCCGCGCGGTCGTGGGTGTGATCGCCGCCTCTGTATCGGTTTTTCTTCTCCTTCTCCTTCTCCAGCACTTTGTGTTCTTTGTAAGGAGTGGGGACACGTCCCGCCCGCTCCCGTCCACCTCTCGGCCACCGTCCCCTTCCCCTCAATCAATAATGGTAATGGAGGCCTCGGCGGAGCATCGATTTCTTTGGAGAATTGTAGGAAAGAACGAGGCATCATCGCCAAGCGACATTTTGTCCTTTTTCTCCAACTCTCTCTCTCTCTCTCTCTCCCCCTCTCCCTCTCGCCCGTGTTCGATAAAAAAAAAAAAACTATGAGCGACCCTGTTTTTTTGCCCCTCGCAGCCGCCTGTGAAAAATCCGAGGATTATTAATAATCACGTCGCTTTAGATTCAGACGCCTGTGTTTTTTTTAGGCTTCTTTTAAATTACGTCTGAACCTACATTTTACGATCTGCCGTTTTTAGCGTAGCGAGGGGGGGGGGTCCGGGGCGTTTAGAACACATGCTCTGAACGCTTTCTGGTTCTCATGGATTCATACAAATATATAAATATATAATAATGTGGAAAGGAATCAGGGCCGAGCGAGACGCCCAGCGGGAGGTCCGAAAGTTGAAAGACGAAGTGTCTCTCTACAGAGCGGAGTCTTCCTCAGCAGATGCGCCGCTCTCTCAGGACTCAGGGAGAAAAACGTCATTTGTTTTTTTTTTCTTCTTCTTTTCTTCTTCTTCTTCTTTCTCCCCTCGTCTCAGTTTCTTAAAATACCCTGTCCTGTGTGAGGCCGGCTCTTTCCCAGATTTAAAAGCCAGAAAGTACAACTATGTGCTGTCGCTCCTTTTTCCGTTTCAGCCAGATGTCTTCACTAGATCTTTCTTTCCTTCCTTTCTGTCCTTTCTTATTCGTTCTCTCTTTTTTTTTTTAGATGTATAATACCGCATAAGACAACATCAGTTTTAACAATACGTAATAAATCATCTTCTACATATAAAAAAAGCACACCAAAGACACCGCAGTTTTACTCCCTGGAAATCCAGGCTTCATGAATATGCAAATATGGAACTGCCCCCTTGGGTGCACAAGCCACACCCACTCCACCTGGCCCTGGTTTTTTGCATTTGTGTGTTGGGTTTTTTTTTTCAGCTTTTACACACTTTTAGCATTCAGACAGTTCATTTCTCATTTTTAGCATTTATGACATTAGAGTGACTTTATACAGTTGAGCAGTCGAGGGTCTTGCTCAAGGGCCCAGCATTGGCTGCTTAGTGGTGCTGGGATTTGAACTCAATACCCTCCAATCCGAATTCTCAATTGCTGATCTTTCACCTTCCTTCCATGCGTTTAACCTACGAGGGATAATGAATTTTCCTTCCACTACCTGCAGGTTGATTTTCCTCTGACGGCATGAAGCGTTTTTTATTCCTTTTATCCCGCCGCAGTTTTTTTCCCCCTTATTTAATGAATGCAGTTTTTTTATTGATGTGATTATATAATTATAATGTAATTATATAATTATATAATATAATGTTTTAAAATAAAATAAAACTCGCTCGCAAGTGAGTTCGTGCAGCTGTACACACTTCCTCCCAAGGAAATTTGGCTCGAGGTGGAAAATAAAAAAATAAGCCCCGCCCACCGTGGCCTTGAAAATGGAAGTGGCAAAGGAGCAGGAAATGAGGAAGTGGAGTGTCGCAAAAAAAAAAAAAAAAAAAATTCAAGGAGAATGGCTTAAAGAACAGATGTCGGAAGAGCTGCTCTCTCTTTTTCAAGGACAGTGCTCTGTGTGTGTGTGTGTGTGTGTGTGTGTGTGTGTGTGTGTGTGTGTTTTTCCTGCTGAGGAGATTTGGAGCAAGAATGATGGAACTGGAGCCTCGTTTTACTGCTGATGCTGTGCAGGATGTGTATGTGTGTGTGTGTGTGTGTGTGTGTGTGTGTGTGTGTGTGTGTGTGTGTGTGTGTGTGTTTGGATTCTTTGAGGCAACACACATACAGGTTGTTTGAGAAGTGTAATGGATGCTTGTCTGTCTGTGTGTGTGTGTCTGTGTGTGTGTGTGTGTGTGTGTGTGTGTGTGTGTGTGTGTGTGTGTTTTTCCTGCTGAGGAGATTTGGAGCAAGAATGATGGAACTGGAGCCTCGTTTTACTGCTGATGCTGTGCAGGATGTGTGTATGTGTGTGTGTGTGTGTGTGTGTGTGTGTGTGTGTGTGTGTGTGTGTGTGTGTGTTTGGATTCTTTGAGGCAACACACATACAGGTTGTTTGAGAAGTGTAATGGATGCTTGTCTGTCTGTGTGTGTGTCTGTGTGTGTGTGTGTGTGTGTGTGTGTGTGTGTGTGTGTGTGTGTGTGTGTGTGTGTGTGTGTGTGTGTATTTCTGTGTGTGTGTGTGTGTGTGTGTGTGTGTGTGTGTGTGTGTGTGTGTGTGTGTGTGTGTGTGTGTGGGAGAACAAGTGAAATGTGTAATGGACGCCTGCCTGAGCTGAGTCTGGATGTCCAGATCCCCAGCGAGAGTCATTACCTCAGCACAGTGACAGAAAGAGAGATAGAGAGAGAGAGAGGAAGAGAGCAAGAGAGAGAGATGGAGAAAAAGACAGAGACAGAGAAGGAGACAGCAAAGGGAGAGATAGAAAGAGAAAGTGATAGAATAGATAGAAAGAGCGAAACTTAGAAAGAGGGGTAGGGATAGATAAAGAGAGAGGAGAGATGAAGAGTAGGAAGAGATGGAGAGAGAGTGAGATGGACAAAGAGAGAAAGGGATGGGAGAAGAGATGGAGAGGTTTTGGAAGAGGTCAGGAGAGATGAAAAGAGATGAGGGAAAGAAAGAGAGAGAATGAGATAGAAAAAAGGTATAGAGTCGAGAAAGATTAGTCCCTCTCTCTCTCATCACTACTTTTCTTTCTTTTCTTCTTCTGTTAGACAGACACACACACACACACACACACACTTTCTCTCTGACTGGATTCTCTGTTCGAGGTGCCGGATGCTAAAGATAGAGGCAGCTGTGTGTTGTGTATCGATGGGAAGGACAGTGTGGACACAGGAAGTGTGTGTGTGTGTGTGTGTGTGTGTGTGTGTGTGTGTGTGTGTGTGTGTGTGCAACTACACACGGACTACCACGTGTTTTATACAAAACAACATTTACGATTCTAACAAGGAACAAAACAGACACTATTATATTTCACCAAAAAACAAAAATTTCTATTTTTTTTTATTAATAAATATTGCTAAAAAAAAAGAGAAATAAAAAAATGGATTTGAGACTTTATAAGCATCTTAAACAACGGCTTCGGAAATTATGACAGGATAAAACACTGATCTTATATCGCAATCAAATCCTATAATGCTCAAAAGTTTGTGGACCCCCGAGGATAAAATGTGTGCTACTTTTTAAACATCCTGTTGTCCCATCCCACGAGATCTTCCACCAAATCCAACCCATGGAAAGCAGATCTTCATTGAAGGCATCCTATACAATCGTGTGCGTCCAATTTTCTGTGTAGCAGTTTGAAGAAATTCATACAGGTGGAAAAGGCGGGTGTCCCAATACTTTTGACCACACATGTTCAAAAATGCATTGAAAAATCTTCAAAAGGAAATTTAAATGAATGAAATGTAAACTTTTTTTTTTGCTATAAAACTTTTGTAGATCAGCACATTTTGATACAATATGATGACGCGATATTTGCTCGTCCTTCACTCCTTCACGTGATCCTTGATGGAGGACGTACAGTAGAACGTGCAAGTGCGGAACGCAGGATCGACTCGGATGGCGAGTTTCCCCAGAGAGACACATCACACCTGAGATGGAGAGAGAGAGAGAGAGAGAGAGAGAGAGAGAGAGAGAGAGAGAGAGAGAGAGAGAAGGTCACTAGCAGTGGGTGGCTATGCCTATGGAGATCCATCCCATAATACTGGTTAACTCTGTATTATTAATCTCTGTTTAATCTCTGCTCCATGCGCTACATCGCTAATCGGTTAGCGCTCAGCTACGCTTTCAGGAAAGAGCGACTCCTGCAATTTATTTAGATTAATATGTATTATTATTTACAAAATACTTATTAATAATTAATAACGGACTGGGTGTGGCATTTAACCCTCTGAAATATTTATTTGTTTTTTTTTTTTTAACCAAATGATTAATGATGATATTTTTCCTCTTTCAGGATTAAATATTAATAAAAAATAAATAAATAAAAAAAATCTAATAAAATGTGTTAAACAATATATTGTTTTTTAATTTACACATGTATTTATTTATATACCTGCTTTTATATATATATATATATATATTTTTTTTTTCAACAATATATAAAAAAATAAATTTTAATAGACATAAAATAAATACAAAATATTATACAAATTCTACACTCTATTAATATATTTGTAAATAAAATAAAATTTTTGTAAACTTTACATAATGTTTAACGATAGATAGATAGATAGATAGATAGATAGATAGATAGATAGATAGATAGATAGATAGATAGATAGATAGTGTAGTACAGTAAAGTGCGTGTGTGTAGTACACTACAGGTTGTAGTGTGTGTGTGTGTGTGTGTGTGTGTGTGTAGTAGTTCTCGGTAAATCCTCTCAAATCCAGAACATCTGCTGTTGTTGCTTTACACACAGTGTCACTGCTCTGTTATGAAACATCTCTGTATCACATCTTCATCTCTGTATAAACTCCTCTTCCTCTTACACCGCACGTCCTGGTATTTTTTATGGTTATCGTTTATTGTTACATTACATGAAACAAACATATTGATATAAAACCTGAGATCGTCACGCCGGCAACTTCGACCAATCAGAATCCAGGATCGGATTCATCACAGTCCAGGATTGAGAACCTGAACATGCACAACCTGAGGGCCTCAAACTTTGAGCTTGAACCCGGGATTGAGGAGCGTGAACCCAGTGCTCGGTAGATCTCCTCAGGTCTCACTCTGGACTCCATCAGTGAGCTCTAAAGACAGAATGCTGATGTCTCTGAGTGTACATCTCCTAAAGTCGGAAGCAACCCACTGTGGCTTTTATTCCTGAGCACACACACACACACACA
Source organism: Silurus meridionalis (assembly GCF_014805685.1). Lineage (NCBI taxonomy): Eukaryota > Metazoa > Chordata > Actinopteri > Siluriformes > Siluridae > Silurus > Silurus meridionalis. The sequence continues at coordinate 2,047,665 of NC_060884.1, read as the reverse complement.
CACACACACACACACACACACACATACACCACATGTAGTCCACCTTCTCCTACGGACCTGCTCTACTAACACTGTGGGTTTTACAGAACAGTGCATTTTGGGTAAAAAGCGGGAAACGGATTCGGATCGGAAAATCGCTGCAGCAGGCGACGATGCTGCTGCGCTCGGCATGGATCCGCTCTGAAAAGTGGAAATGGCTACAAAAGCAATATTTAAGGCGAAGATTGATGCACCTGAGGATCTATGAACACTGCCTACACACACACACACACACACACACACACACACACACACACACACAGGTGCCTGTAAGAGTATTGAGTCTTAAAAAAGCTCCCATTTGGAAAATTGAATGAATATTGGATCTGAACTGAATTGAATTATTTTCGAGCTGAAATCAGATTTTTTTTCGAGCTGAAATTGAATTGTTTTAGAGCTAAAACTGAAGTGTTTTTGAGTTGAAATTGAATTATTTTAGAGCTAAAATTGAATTGTATCAGTGCAGAAATTGAATAGTTTTTTAACTGAATTACTTTTAAGCAAAAATTTAATTATTTTAGAGCTAAAACTGAATTGTTTTAAAACTGAAACTGAATTATTTTAGAGCTGAAAACTGAATTATTTTAGAGCTGAAAACAATTTATTGCTAAAACTGAAGTGTATCAGAGCTGAAACTAAATTATATCAGTGCTGAAATTGAATTGTTTTGGAGCTGAAACTGAATTGTATCAGGTTTGAATTCAATCATATCGGTCCTGAATGGAATCATATTACAACAGAGCTGATTGTATCGAACCTGAATTGAATTCT
>NC_060884.1:2026855-2034355 GCF_014805685.1 Silurus meridionalis | reverse complement strand
TTCGGCGTGTAATATAATCGGAACCCTGTCTGGTCTCCGATATCGATCTCGTGTCGTATGATTGCGTTAGTCAGCTCTCAGCTCTCGCGGCCCGAGGCTCGCTGAAGCTAAAAATAAACTCTGAACGCGCCGAATCCAGAGGCCGCACACGTCTATCGCACGCCAAAGCTAATAATAATCACGAGATACGCGCTTCAACGACGTTTTCAGGATTTCGCCGACTTTTCATGACTCTCGGCGGAAAAAAACATAAAGTACAGGAAATTTCCGCGGAGTTTATCGTTGTTCTTTTTTACTTCCTAATGAGCGTAAATCAGGCTCCTCCCACCCTTGTTCTAGCGTCTCCTTCCCTCCCTCACCGTTGGAGATGAAAGTGGAGACTCTTTTCTTCAGTTGGTGTGAAAACCCCTCAAAACATTACTACAAAACAAAAAATGTTTTCAAAAGTGTTCTAACACCCAAACTGTTGGAGGTCTCCTCATCAGTTCCTCACCTACTGTACTTGAATTTACAAACGCCCCCTTGTGGCTGAATGAATCCTCCCAGAAATGTCCACAAAATCTGGTGGGACGTCTTCCTAGAAGATTAGAGGTAATAAACGGAAACAGGGACCGGATTTGTAGGGGGAAAAAAAAGGTCGGACCAGGCAGGTTGACTTTATAGCGTACTGTCCATGAATGGACAATTTTCGACCAATCAGATTGGAGAATTTGATAGCTCATGTGTTGCGGTTGGGAAAAAAAATTACGTACTGATCCTTTAAGCAGCAATTTATAGAAAAACAGAGACTGATTTTTTTTCTTGGTAAAACAGGACAGAAAATTTGGAAATCCAGTTATTAATTATTTGTAAATGTTTTACAAATAATATTAATTTAAATGATGGACCCCTTCAGCCGTGAGCACCGTGTCTTTATCTCTGTGATCCGTCCTGGCTATGTAGTCGTACTGTGTGTGTATGTATGTGTGTGTGTGTGTGTGTGTGTGTGTGTGGGTGGGTGTTAGCAATACTCGGTGTGAGTGTAGATGACAGTCTTAAGAGCGTTAAGCACAGGGTCAAAGCGGACGAGCGGCGGATTTATAGTCCGGATGATGACATGGCGAGGGGGCGGGCGGCGAAGGGGGCCGAGGGTGTCGAGGCCACGGGACACAGGGAGGGCACATGGAATCGCACCGCTGCCCCCGAGACCTTGGAGACTGGCGTTACAGACCAACCAGCACGTTTGCATCAGCCAGAGAGAGAGAAAGAGCGAGAGAGAGAGAGAGAGAGAGAGAGAGAGAGAGAGAGAGAGAGAGAATGACAAGAGGAATGAGAGAAGAGCAGAGATGGAAGAAGTGTCATGGAACAAAAACAGGAAGCTGTTGTTATATTTATCACAAAGCTAAAGTTACTTAAATGGTAGGTGGAGGACGGACGGGTGTTGCAGGGAGTCAACTCGGTACACAGATTAGCCTGTAAAGCTAGCAGGCCTACCCACACACACACACACACACACACACACACACACACACACACACACACACTTCATTCCTATAACAACAACGGTTTCTTTCTTCTGTTTCCTTTCCAGCGATTGCAGCTTTTTCTTGTTGTACTTTTTATCCGTTTGTGGAAACTGTTAACGTCCTGAAAATGGAGACTCCTTCTGTAGACGGCGGATGAAATCTTCATTTAGAAGCAGGAAGAGCGAACAGAGCACGCTCGAAATGGCTCGGAATTCCGTGTTTTTGTGGTTGGGGTTATTGGTAGAATGGTGTAATGCAAAACCCCTCTCTAAATGGCGTCGTGGAGGTGGTGGGCATGTGGTGGGGCGTGGCATGACATAGCTTGGAGGGGCGTGGCATGGTGTAACGTGGTGTGGCATGGATGGACGTGGTGTGGCATGGAGGGACGTGGTGTGGCATGGATGGACGTGGTGTGGCATGGAGGGACGTGGTGTGGTGTTGCGCAACGTTGTGTGTCATGATGTGGAGGGGTGTGGCATGGCGTGGACGGTTGTGGCATGGTGTGGAGGGTGTGGCGTTGCAAGGAGGGGCGTGGCATGGCAAGGTTGCACGCTTTTGTACACGGCGTGTGTTTGTGCTTCCCATAGGTCACTCGGAGGAAGAGCTCGTTTTTCACACCGACTCGACCGAAGTCATCGTAGAGCATGTGACCCGAGTGTGTGTTTAGCGTCGTAATGGTAACGATGATGAGCTGTAATTGCAGGACACGAAGAGGGGGAGGAGGAACTGTGTGTATGTGTGTGTGTGTGTGTGTGTGTGTGTGTGTTTAAAATGACACAGTGTGGACCAGCCTGAAGTCTGGCTCATTTGTGATGTGTGTGTGTGTGTGTGTGTGTGTGTGTGTGTGTGTGTGTGTGTGTGTGTGAGAGAGAAAGAGAGAAGGTGGGAGGGAGAGGGACCTTTAACCAGCCAGGCACAGCTCCTGTTTAATTTGTAACACTGTCTGTCCACTGGCTGGCGGCTGCACACACACACACACACACACACACACACACACACACACACACACACACACACACTTACAGAAAGAGCTATAAACAACACAGCTTGTTTACATGTTAATGAGTTTTACACATATTTACGTAAACTGTGTCTTCAGTGTGTGTGTGTGTGTGTGTGTATGTGTGTGTGTGTGTGTGTGTGTGTGTGTGTTTGCGGTTTATTTAACACCCAGACACGCAGCGATCACCACTCTGAGAAATTTCTTCCTGTGATGATGGTCTCAGTCGCACCCTTGTGGATGGACTTTAGACGTGTGTGGAAGTGTGTGTGTGTGTGTGTGTGTGTGTGTGTGTGTGTTGTACAGCTCATGATAGAGGTACAGAACAGATCTAATTAGTCCGAGCATCTCGTCACAGATCCAGCGAACGATCACGCAAGTGAAGCAGTACATTTTGAGACTTTTTTTCCTGAATTCACACTCGGCCAGATCCAGATGTTTAGCGTTAAGGTTGCATTTTTGTGATTCTGGGGGAAGTGAAAAAAAAAAACAAAACAGGAAGTGGAATCAATGCATGAGGAAAAATTTTTTAAAGATTCTGCAAAAAAACCCTAATAATTAATTAATTATTTAATTCATTCATTTATTAAAGAGTTTATTTTTCTGAGACACAACAAATGAAATGTCAAGGGGACCAAACAAAGTGGGCGGGGCTTACTCACATTTTCGCTTTCCCTCTTGTCAGTCATAACGACTAGCCAATCATGTGCATCTGTGAGAACCTTTTTTTTAATTATTATTAATCAATCAATTAATTAATTAATTTATTTATTTATTTCTTTATTATAATTTTTATATAAATTTTTTTCCTTTGGAGGAGGATTACAGAAATTACGGATTATTATTTCATCATTACATCCTATGGATTTAATGTATCACAGTAATTTTATAAAATGATGTAAAAAAAAATGATAAAAAAAATAAATAAATAGATAACAAATTTTCCTGAACAGTAATGAGACGTGAAAACCTTATTGTTGAGATTCCACAGATGAAACACACACCTCTGTGTCTGGTCAGATTCCGAGACGGAAAAATATCAGGAAAACAGATAAAAGATTTGGGAAGGAAACTGAGCAAACATGATAAACTCTGCCCACAGAAACAGGCTTCAATGTTCATATGTGGACAGTCATTTTCTATTAATGATGATCAAATGAGACTGTGTGTGTGTGTGTGTGCGTGTGTGTGTGTGTGTGTGGAGAGAAAGAGGGAGGAAGCTCTAGTGGTCTCCATTTGGCTGCTTTTGAAGTCGTCACTGTTTCTCTTTTGTTTCGCCCTTCATGTGCGTGTCATCTGCATTATGCGTATCAGGATGACAAAATCCTGCTCCACACACACACACACACACACACACACACACACTCACTCACACAAACGGTCGCTCTGTCTTTGTTTCTGTCCTTCTCTTTATCTCTGTCACACACACACACACACACACACACACACAGTCCCTGTTTCTCTTTCTCTCTGCACACACACACACACACACACACACACACCTCTCTCTCCTGTTTTTTCTGTTTTTCTGAGTGTATTCTCACTTTATTTTATTTCACACACAATTTTCCGTTTACCTCAGAATTCCATACAATAAAAATTAAAATTCACTTCAGTATTCCGAAAACTCCAATTTCTGTACACTTTAGTATTCCAAATACTAAAGCACTTTAGTATTCCTCCTATCCCAGTTTATGTACACTTCAGTATTCAAAATATCTTAAGTTGTTGTACGTCTCAGTATTCCAAACATTCCAGTTTCCGTACACCTCAGTATTCCGAACACTCCTGTTTTTATACACTTGTGTTATCCATATACTTTGGTTTTCATGCACCCCAGTTTCCATACAAATTCAATATTCCATACACTCCAATGTTCCATATAACCCAGTGCTTCACACACACCAGCGTTCCAGATACCCCAGGGTTCCGTACACCCCAGTGTTCCAAATACCCCAACATTCCATACAACTGAGTGTTCTATATACTCCAGTTTTGCAAACACCTAAGTTTTCTGTAAACCCCAGTGTTCCATTCAACCGCAGAGTTCCATAGACTTTGGTATTCCATACAACCCAGTGTTCCATACACTCCAGCATTCCATACACCCCAGCATTCCATGTGTGTCAATCCGACGTGTATCATGTGTGTCAATCCGACGTGTATCATTCTCTTCTAACTTTTCCCTTCTGATCCATAAGCGTTTGACCCCAGACCGAACGCCAGATGGATTTTCTGCCCTGGTTTTCTGCTCTTGTCAACGTTATTACACACACACACACACACACACACACACACACACTCACACACTCACACTTCTGTTCCCACTAATGGAGAGGAGAAATCCCAGTTTGTGCGCGTTTGCCCGCCACTGTGCTCGGAATCATTTTTTTTTTTTTATTAGGATCAGGAATAGGTAATCATGTTGCTGCAGCCTGGGGAAAAGACGCGAGCTGAGTAAATGATTTGGGGCTTAACAAGAGAGAAAGTGATTAAAGTGTGTGTAATATAGAGTAATAAGTGTAATTATCTCTCCGTCTTTCCCCATGCCCACTATAGAGTGTGTGTGTGTGTGTGTGTGTGTGTGTGTGTGTGTGTTTGAATGCACGTGGTTGTATATTTGCCGATTTGCATTTTCAGTGTGTTCGGAGGGACAATCAGTTTGCGCCTTACTGTCTCCCACCCTAAACACGCACACACACACACACACACACACACACACACACACACACACACTTGTGCGACTTGCGCTTCTCTGTAATGGAGTGTCTAAATATATCCAGTTTTGGCCGGATCTGAACGTTGTTCTGCTGCTGCCTCCGGAGTGAATAAGAAATGGGCTTGGAGTAAAGGCCGGGGAAGAACAGCAGATTCATCAAGGTTTCTCTCTCTCTCTCTCTCCTTCACTTTTTCTCTCTCTCTTTTTCTCGCTCTCTCTCTCAGGATGTAATGATTTAGAGGACGCCCGGTGGGAGCTGATGGAGGATGTGCGGTGGATTTGCCTCGGGTTCTTTTCCCCCGAACAGTCCAGTAAGCACAGCATTAGTGCTGAATCGTGAACAGTTTTGGACCTAAAGACTTCCTCGGGACTCAAATCCTATTCTCAGCGCTACAACCGAGGAAGTCTACTCGCGACATTCCCACTTAAATCCCAGGACCTTTGGCGTTTCCGAGTCGCGCGCGGTATTCCGAACAGCTCAGGGGCCCGTACTCCCGGCTTCTGTGTTCCCGGGTGTTTGTCCATACGCTGTAGCATTCCGTACACTTCAGCATTCCGTACACTTCAGCATTCCATACGCTAAGCATCTAATGTAAATAATTTTTTTTTCAATAGTTTTACAAGAACTAGACTCTTCGGTGTTCCATACACTTTTTTTCCATTCTATTCATTATTTCATAAAAAACACATGTTCTGTAAACATCACACTTCCATTCAATTCAGAATTCCACTTTTCAGTTCAGGACACTTTTTCCATTCAGTATTCAGTATGTTAATATTCCCTTCACTGGTCTTTTTCGTTTGTTTTTGATTCAGTATTCACTACACTTCAGTATTCTTTACACTCATCTTTTTTCCATTCAGTATTCAGTACGTTTTTTTTATGTTTTAAGGTCAGTACATTTCAATATTCCCGGCATTATTAGGTTTTTTCCCATTCAGTAGTCAGTACACTTTAGTCTTTGCTACACTAGTGTTGTTTTATATTTAGTATTTAATACACTCAGTACAATGTTTTTTTCCATTCAGTATTCAGCATATTTCAGTATTTCCTTCACTCACGTTTGTTTTTGATTCAGTATTTAGTACAATTTAATATTCAGTACATTGTTTTTTTCTTCAGTGTTCATTACACTTCATTATTCTCTACAACTGGTGTTTGCTATCAAGTCAGTATTCAGTCCACTTTAGTTTTTTATGGATGTATTGTTATTTATTCGTTTTCCATAAACAGCAGCCTTCTGGACACTTCAGCCTTCCATACAGCGTTCCGTACAAGATATTTATCCACACGTAAACAAACGGATTCGAAATAAAACCTATAGATCACAAGGGTTCTAATTTGTTCCATATTGGTGCTGCACTGAGCATGTGCAGTGAAGCTCCTGAGGTACCTGCTGGTCAGGTGAGCAGTGAAGCTACGGAAACAACACAGAAACGTGATGCTGAGGCTGTGAAGTTCCTCTGCTTCCTGTTTGACCAAGGCCTCGTTTGTGGGCTGAGTGTGTGGGTGTGTGTATACGCCACTGTCTGCCCTTTTCATTATTAGTGTATGTGTGTGTGTGTGTGTGTGTGTGTGTGTGTGTGTGTGTGTGTGAGAGACAGAGAGAGAGGCTCTGCAGTCCGATGTAATGCCTCAGGGGTGAGTTTTTGGAGAGATCGGGTGGAGAAGAACAACCAGCTTGAGAATCTGACCCCCTTAACAAACACACACACACACACACACACACACACACACACACACACACACACACACATACACACCATCCAGTTTGTTCAGTGTTGCATTAGAGATAAGTTTTATGTGCTGTGACAGCTGGTTGTCGTATAGTCGGGTATTTGAGAGTTTTATGCACACGGGTGTGTGTGTGTGTGTGTGTGTGTGTGTAAAATAGAAAAGTCCCTGCTAGTTTTGACATCTACACATCTGGCTGGCCTCCATGACAAACATGGATGAAAAGGAAGGTGTGGAAAGAAAAGAAAAGAAAGCGAAGGAGGAGGACGCAGCGATTTTGAAACGATTTTGGGTGGAAACCTGAATGAATTTTGGGGTGGAAAATGGACATCAACGTTTCCAGAGATTTGAAGGTGAAAAGCAAGCGGAAGGTTAAATGTTTTTTACATCATTTGGACGATATACAGGTGATGTCCAGGCTGAATTAATGTACAGTAAACAAATGGCTGTGGAAATGAGCCAGAAACATATTAGCGTTCAAATGTGTGTGTGTTTTTGTGTGTGTGTGTGTGTTTTTGTGTGTGTGTGTCTGCGTGTGTGT
>NC_060884.1:2004355-2021855 GCF_014805685.1 Silurus meridionalis | reverse complement strand
GTTTTAAACACGCGGGTACAAAAACGCTGCACCTTTTACACCGTGTAAAAAGGGCTGTGAAAAGCCTCGTAAATCATCTCACGCAACTCTCTTCGCGCGCGCTTGTGTGTGTGTGTGTGTGTGTGTGTGTGTGTGTGTGTGGACCTGTGACTCTTCTCCACTCACTATCTCAAAAGTGAATGAATTGTTAAACTGATGAAGAGAACCAATTGTGACAAGGCTTCTGCCCAAACCTGTCGTTAACATTAAGTCTGGGGAGAGAAAAAGATGCTTAGTGTGTGTGTGTGTGTGTGTGTGTGTGTGTGTGTGTGTGTGTGTGTGTGTGTGTGTGGGTGAGTGGGTGAGTGGGTGTGTTGCATTGAATGACTACTGACTGGTTTTAAATAGGTATATTGTTTGGAGTAAGTGAGATGTAAAAGGAAGAGTGGCAGTGTGTGTGTGTGTGTGTGTGTGTGTGTGTGTGTGTGTGTGTGTGTGTGTGTGCCATTTCTAACCGCTCTGATTTGATTGGGTTTGACAGATATGGAGTCTGGAGAGCGACTGGCTTCGCCTTCCTCCACCCCGGTCTCCGTACACACCAGCTCATCCTCATCCTCATCCTCAGTGTCCCCGGCCTCCAACGCCAAGAGCAGCCTGAACCACGGAGCCGCAGCCTCACTCGCCACCTGCGGTAAGAACACACACACACACACACACACACACACACACACACACACACACACACAGCGTAGCATATTGAGCAGATACTCACATGTTTTGTCCAATAATGTAAAAAAACAACACACTAATCTGCATAATCCTCTGTATGTGTGTGTGTGTGTGTGTGTGTGTGTGTGTGTGTGTGAGGCCCTGGTCCCTGTGTCCCTGTAGCTCGTGCAGTGCAGTACGGTGGAAAACGCTGTGACTGGCTCCTGCCATAATTACCATGTTATTGTGGAATATGTGAAAACACCTTTTTCCCGGCGCCAGGATTTAGTGCTCACAGCTTCGGCTGCAAATTGAAAAGCTGCTGCATTAATGAGACTCCCACAATTAACTCGGCTTTTGTCAGGCGGCGTCTGCTGCCGAGGGTCTGCGTGTCTCTCTCGTCTTCCCCATCATACACTCTTTCCTTTCCTTTCATTCCATTTCCTTTTCTTTCCTTCTTTTCTTTTCCTTTCCCTTCCCTTCCATTCCTTCCCTTCTCTTTCCTTTCCTTTCCTTTCTTTTCCTCATTTTCTTTCCTTTCCTTTCTTTTCCTCATTTTCTTTCCTTTCCTTTCCTTTCCTTTCCTTTCCTTTCCTTTCCTTTTATTTCCTTTCCTTTTATTTCCTTTCCTTTCCTTTTTCAATGTTTCTATTTCTTTCTTTTCCTTTTTTCATTACCTTTCTTTTCTTTTTCCCCTTCTTTTCTTTCCTTTCATTTCCTTTCCTTTCCTTTCCTTTCCTTTTATTTCCTTTCCTTTCCTTTTCCTTTCCTTTCCTTTCCTTTCCTTTCCTTTCCTCTGTTTTCCTTTTCTCAGTGTTTCCTTTCTTTTCCCTCATTTTCTTTCCTTTCCTTTCTTTTCCTTTTACAGTTCTTTTTTTTTCTTCTCCTCTCCTCCGTTCCTGCTTGTTGGCTGGGTGTTGAAGCAGTGTTTCCTGACACTGGAAGTCGTGGTGTTTGGGACGATGTTCTGCTGTGTGTCAGCTGCAGTGTGTAATTTATTCTCTGCAGCACAGAATATTTTTCATCCTCGTGTTGACGTCCGAGTTCCCATTAGACCCTCATATCGACCATCTCTCCGATCTGCTGCGCCCCGCTCTCTGCCTGCCTGTGTGTGTGTGTGTGTGTGTGTGTGTGTGTGTGTGTGTGTGTGTGTGGGTGTGTGTTGCCCTCGTGCCAGCTTCAGCACCGGGGCTCCAAGTGGATCTTTGTTATGAGGTTCCTATTGTCTCCTGCTGGAGGATCGAAGCCTGAACAGGGTGTCAGATGTATCACCACTTTCCAAACTCAACTGCCTCTGCTGCACTTTTCCTCCTTTTACATTCCCTTCTTTTTTCCTCCTTTTACATTCCCTCCTTTTTCCTTCCTTTTACGTTCTCTTTTTTCCCTTCCTTTTTCCTTCCTTTTGCATTCCCTTCTTCTTTAATTCACTTTTACATTTCCATCTCTTTCACAGTCTCTTGTTCTTTCTTTCCCTTTACACTCCCTTCTTTCTTCCTTCCTCTTTTAGATTCCCTTTTTTGTTCTTCTTCCCTTTTACATTCCCTTCTTTTTCTTTCCTTCTTACATTCCCTTCACCCTTTTTTAAATTCCAATCTTTTTTCTTCCGCTTTTAGATTCCCTCCTTTTGTCTTCCCCCTTTTTCTTTATTCGTTCTTCTTACTTTTTACATTTCTTTCATTCTTCCTCCCCACTTAAATTTTCTTTGTTCTTCCTCTGCTCTATCCTTCCTTTCTTTCTTCCCTCCTTCCTGTTTTGTCCTTCTTTAAAAAGTAAAATAAAGCTGATCAGTTTACCAGTGTACCCGGGGGAGGGGGCGTGGCCTGTATGATTGGGACTGTCTTTTAATTTGCATATTCGTAAAATTTCTTTTTATTATTGAAGTTTTGTTTGACTTTAAACTCGTCCGGAAAAAGTGGAGCATGGGGACCGGTGCTGAACGCGTGCTGTTTTTCACGTGCGTCCAGCCGAGCGAGTCGTCACGGCGACGAGTCGGCGAGGCACTGAGGCAGTGAGGCAGGCAGGTCTGCTGTGAGAAGAGAGGAGACGTGAGCAAACGTCTCGCAGGGCTAAAATGGAGAAGACACGTCTGCTGTCTCTCCCCCTCAAACACACGCTTGGCAATTAACTCCAATCTGTCGACGGCGGCGTGATGGACGCCAACAAAGGGCACGTTAATCCCCGCGCTCTGCGTCCCACACACACACACACACACACACACACGAGACGCAGCGGTGCATTCAGAGACACCCCGTCCATCACACTGAGGGCTCAGAGTGTGTGTGTGTGTGTGTGTGTGTGTGTGTGTGTGTATGTGTGAGTGAGGGTAAAGAGTGTAAGAAAAAAATGCATAAAGGAAGACAAATAAGTGATAAAAAGAGAGGGATGAAAGAGAGGGATTTAATCTTCCTCTTTCTTTCCCTTTCTCCATTTATTTTTCTCACTTCTCTCTCTCTCTCTCTCTCTCTCTCTCTCTATTGCTCTCTCTTATTCTCTCTCTCTCTCTCTCTCTCTCTCTCTCTCTCTCTCTCTCTCTCTCTCTTCATCCCCTTCTCTCTTTTCTTCTTTTCTCTCTCTTTCTCTCTTTCTCCATTTATTTCTTTGCTTTCACTCTACATATGTCTTCTGTCTCTCTGTCTCCAAATCCCCTTTTCCTCTCTCTTCTCCTCCTCTCTCTTTCTCTCTCTCTGTCTCCATCCCCACTTTTCTTTCTTTCTCTCCATCCTCTTGTCCATTTCTCTGTCTCTTGCTCACTCCTCCCCTCTCTCTCCTCCTCCACTCTTTTTTCCCTTGCTCTCTCTCTCTCTCGATTCTCCTTTTCCTCTCTCTCTCTGTGATTTAATTATCAGCGGGTTGAAAGCGCATTAACGTGAGCACGCTTTTCCGTCATTGTGTGTGTGTGTGTGTGTGTGTCACCGGGAGTGAATGTCAACCTTTCTGGAGAACACTTATCTCCCCGTCCGCACCCCTTCCTCCCTCTTTCTCACTTTGTTCACGCCATGGCTGTGGAATCCTGTGTTCTGATTGGTCGGATTTATTTCCTGTAAAATAACAGTCACTATCGTCAAGTGAAAGTGGAAGTGAACTTTATTGTCATTTCGCCAGGCAGCAGTTTCTCCAAAGGCTCCATGTGCAGATGAACATATAACAGTCAGGAGGTAAGACGGGGAACAGACAGACGGCACAATAGACAGCAGATAAAATACATTGTTTACACAAGAAACATCACGAGTATGAAATCAATGAAAAATAAATCGAATTCAATAAATTGATCACAGTTGAAATGGGAACGTTGAAAGCGTTTAAGGAAGGAGTCTCCAGTGTCAGAGATAAACACTGAGTAAAGAAGGTGTGTGTGTGTGTGTGTGTGTGTGTGTGAGAGAGAGAGAGAGAGAGAGAGAGAGAGAGCGAAGGATGGAGAAAAACAGAGTCTGAATCTTGTAAAGTGAGTGGTGCCCACAGGGAACACTTTCTCCTGCACCAGTCGTCCGTCTCCACCGTCCACACACATACACACACACACACACACACACACACACACACACACACACACTCGCATCTGTTCATCGTCTCCTCCCAGTTGCAGCAAAAAAGCCTCTCCATATTTCTCCGTCATCACTTTTACCCTCCTCCCGAGCCTGACCTGGCGCTGGGCCGCCGCGCCGAAGCTCCCAGAAGCGCCGGACTTTTTTCTTCTTCTCCTTTTTTTTTTTTTTCATCAGATTGAATTTCTATGAAATGATGTGGTGCAGAAATTGTACCTGAGTCCTAGAGGAGACGTTGTCCTGCCAAAAAACACACGCACCACTGACGATGATGATGAGAATGAAGTCACTCCGCTAAAATAAAGCATGACCCGTTTCGCCGACATGGCAGGATCGCCCCAGCTCGCTGTATCACTTCCGAGCTTTTATTTCTCGCCTTTTATTTTCTCGCCCTTTTTTGATCATAGCTTTCGGTCAGCGTGTGTCAGCAAGCCTGTGATTACATTAAACACCACATACTTACCAGGAGCGCTGCGTTCGAAAGTCGGACCGCTGTAAAAGCCGCGACGGTGCTTTTGCGCGCACACACACACACACACACACACACACACACACGCGCGGAGCAAGCAAGCGAGAGAGTTTGCTCTTTCTCTCTGTGTGGAACTAATGGCATCGGCTCTCCCGTCCGAAAGTGAATTACACACTAGGATAACAGCTTGTGTGTGTGTGTGTGTGTGTGTGTGTGTGTGTGTGTGTGAAGGGAATCTGGGAGTCTCATCCCGGCTGATCCGGGCCTCTTGCTCGCCCCACCACGTCCCAATGAATCCATGGGAACCAGTCCGTCGTCCTAAAGTGGTTTATTCTTCTTACACCACAAGAAAGTTTCATTCGTTACTTGTTTTAAGCCTCCAATGCTTTGAATTTCATATCGGATGCAAACGGCCTCAAGGTCATGGCAAGGTCAAATGATCCCCCCCATTTATAGACCATTTGACCATTCATAGACTTGTTTTTTGTATTTTAACCCAGGATTGTTGGCATGGATTTCTACTGCGGGATGACCGATAGTGAAATAGAACAACATAGAAAAACATTCTGCATGTAAAATAGCACTAAACTTTATTACAAAAAGAAAATAATAAAATAAAATACTGATCCATGAAAATGTGCTAAATGAAATAAATATTACAATATTAATTACATGAATAAATATTGAGGAAAATAAAAGACTTACATTCAAACTGAATCAAAAAGTAACACTTCAAATAAATAAAAACATTTACTTTCGAAAAAAAAAAAAAAACGCTTTAAATAAACAGCACGTGGTGTCAGTGATTCGCCTCTAGAGGGTGCTCTCGTGCTGTGTAACGCAACCCGGAAAAACTGTCAGTATTATTCAAATAGCAACTATTTTTCTTAGTTTTATAGTTTAGCAGTGCCGGTTAATGGTTCATCCTCTGATTTCTATGTTTTTTCTTTTTATCTGTATTTGGTTGCATGTAATGTTTTGGAACGTTTGTGAAACAGTAAAAAAAAAATTACACAGCTTAGTAGCTCAGTCATTAATGTATTGGACTTTAGATCGAAGGTGGTGAGTTCAAATCCCAGCGCCAAACTTCATAAATGTAAATAAATGTAACTAGCAGGTCTTCACGTCTAAGCTTTACAGTATTGAGAAATTCTTACACAATGTTCCGATTGCGTTTGTCACATCGTTGCAGTAGGAATCATGTGTGATCCCGTCTCTCTTTCTCTGTCTGTGTCCCCTGGTCTCGATTCAGGTCCACTGTTTGGCGTGACGGGAAGCGAGCAGCCGTTCAGCGTGACCTCTGTGACCTCGGTGCCCAGTGCCTTTCCCGTGATGGCGCATCCCGCCTTCGGCCTGCTCTCTCCCGGCACGGCTCGGCCCGAGTTCGGCGGTCTCGGAGCTCTGGGGGTCACAGCCGCTCTGGCAGCGCATCCTCAGCTCGGGGCTTTCACAGGTCAGCCAGCGGAGTCATTCTTTTAGAATTGTCCTTCTTCTACAGACTCTGTGATTAGAGCAGAATTTCTTAGTCAGATTCGTCTCACTGTATCACATCCTCATCCTCTAATTAGTAGAGCGCTTTTAACAATGTACATTTCTCAAAGCAGCTTCACACAGATAAAGTTGTATAAAAGAGTGTATAAATTTAGACGCTATAAGTTTGTTCCTTATAAGTTTATCACTAATAAGCGAACCATGGTGACTGTAGCAAGGAAAATCTCCCAGAGATGCTAGGAGAAACCTTGAGAGGAACAAATTGAGTGTAATATCAATAAGGTGAAATATGGACTAATCGACCAATCAGAATTCATCTGCGTCTTTCTTTGTCTTTCTGTTACAAATCCCAGAGTGGTGGAGAGCAGCCGAAGCACATGGGCGGAGTCAAGCGGCCTTCTTTCCCCCTTTCTTAGGCCTGCCCCCGTTGTTTGCCCCTCCCCTTCAGAACCATGAGGCCACGCCCTACATGTCTAAAACTTTGAGCAGAAGCAGCCAGGGACCTAAAGGTGAGTAACATGGACAGCACGTTTGTGTGTGTGTGTGTGTGTGTGTGTGTGTGTGTGTGTGTGTGTGAGCGTGATTTGAGATTTCCGACTCTGTGAAAAGCAACACGACGCCTAATCGATGATACGTGGAAATAATGCCGGATATAGAGCTGGAATTGCACAGTAATTCGGTTTGGTCGTTGCGAATGCTCAGCGATAATTCCATTCCTCATCCGTTTCAGATCAATCTTCCTCATTCGGAGTAATTATCAACTCGATACACTCTGTTCCATACGAAGACAAACTGAATTTTAGTTTAGTGTTTTAATAGATAAGTGTTTTAGCGCACAGTGAGATTATCTGCCACAAATACACTACAGCGACAAAAGTATCGGGACACCGCATGACCAAAACCTGTTTTAGCATGACAGTTTAGCTCCTGTCTACAAAGCCAGCTCTATGTAGATATGCTGTCCATGGGTTGGATTTGGTGGAGGATCTCCTGCTATAGAGCTCTGACCCTCAACCCTATTGAACATGAACGATTGTAAACGCTGACTGCACCCCAGGCCTCCTCACCTCACCCATGTGGATGAATGAATCTCAGACAAATCTTCACAAAATCTAGTGGAACATCTTCCCAGAAAAGTGGAGGTCGTTATAACAGCAAATGGAGACTAAATGTGGAATTGGATGTTCAAAAAGGAGCACAAACCAATCTTATGCTCAGGTGTCCACAAACTTTTGGTCATATAGAATCGCAGACCCCCCCTTTAAAACCAACAAGGATTTTCGAACCATTTTAGTTGTTCATATTTATTTGTTTGTTTGTTTTATTTAATTGTATGAATTTGGTTGAGTTATTTATTTATTTATTTATTTATTTATTTATTTATTTATTTATTATGCCTTTGTTTGTTCAGATGTATTTATTTTATTCTATTTATTTATTTTACTTAATTTATTATGAGTTTGTTTTTATTTTATTATTTTATTTTTATGCATTGTTTATATTGATTTTATTCTGTTTCTTAATTTATTAAATGTATTAAATTGTACTTATTTGTGTTTGTTTGTTTATATTAGTTAGTTTGTTTATATTTATTAATTTGATTCTATTTATTTACGTTTATTTTTATGTTTGTTTATGTTTGTTTGTATTTATTTATTTATTTATTTCGTATATTTAATTTATTCAAAAAACAGATTTTTTTTTGCGGTATTCAATAATTAGTGCTGTAAGAACTTAAATTTTTATTCAATTAAATTATTATATTAAACTATGTTCAGATGTGTGTGTATGTGTGTGAACGTTACTAAGCCTGTAAGGTGTGTGTGTTGGATCCGTCCCTCCCAGGTGTTAACGGAGCTCTGAACGGCAGCGTGGTCTCTCCATCTACGACTAAAGGCAGTGCATCCGTGTCTTCCTCACCCGCTTTCAACACCTCGGCCTCCAAGCCTCGATCCCGCAAGACCTCGCATTACAGCAACAGCACCGGAGAGCTGCAGGAGAAACCCCTGCAGAAACCCAAAGAGAAGGTAAACATGGTACGGAGTGTCTCGGTAATACAGCTTCTCGTATTGTTTCTCGTCTTGTCGTTTCTTGTCTCATCGTTTGGGGCTTGAAACGAAAAATCGACTTCATCAGACGCTAAGAAATCCCTTTCTCGTGTGTCGAGATGCAGGAAGTCGAGTCACTTGGACTTGATAGCAGGGCATGTGAACAGAGCGAATAACAGAAAATCCTTGTAGAAGTTCTCCTACATTTCTTCATTTGTTGTTGTTGTACTTGTTGTTGCAGTAGGAATCGGATTCTAACCACGTCTGGTGCATTTCCATGCTAAAAAACTGCCTGAGTAAAACTTTATGACGTGCGTTGGACACGCTGCGGTTACAGTGAAGTCCTGTCTAATCACATCTGAGGTCATGCCAAGCCGCTCTCGTTCTGCGCATTAGCAGGGATGTGGTGTGTGATGGCGCTGTGAAACAGCTGCCTGTGTGCTATTAACGCACAGATTTTATATTTCACTCGAATTTCAGTCACATTATTAACATTATTTTCGATTACTGATCAGCCCTGAATTTCCGTAATTTCTGAAACTGTGACGTTTTCTATAAGTAGATGTTTATTTCACAATTATCAAAGGAGTCTCCTGTGCCAGTGCTCGCTAACAATCAAAGGGGAAGTTTTGCAGTTTCTTAGTAATGAGACAAGCCGCTATCTAACTAATCAGGGCTTATCGTGATGTTAAATATGTAACCGCAAACTAATAAAAACATTGAATTCTTTAAATTAATAAATGTAGGTTTCATTTGGCAAATTGTGGTGGTTATGGGAAAAGTATTCATGGAGGTAACAGGAACTCCACTATATCACTCCACTCCACCGATAGTAACAAAAAATTCTTCATTATCGATGCGGACGTTTGTTGGTTGCCGTAGAAACTGCGTAAGAAACAGACTGAGGGCTCCGGGGTGAGCGACAGTGAATCAGGATCGTCTTTGGACAGCGACATCGAAGGAGTCAGCAGCAGCGACCTCGATGACCTCGGCGAGGAGGACGACGACGAAGACGATGACGACCAGAGCAAAGACAGCGAAGAGTCGGACTCTGAAAAGGAGGGACAGAAGAAAAAGAAGGCAAAGGTTCTATTTTTTGGGATTAAAAAAAAAAAAAATTTCATCGCCAACCGATTCTGAATCTGTTTCTGATTCTGATTTTGTTCCTGATTCTTCTTCAGCTCTCGCCTGCAAACCTGCGACCGAGTAAGAAGGAACATTCCAGAGTGGAGGAAGTGTGGGACCCTAGGGAGGGCAATGCCCCTCCGGATGCCCGCTCTTCGCACGTCTCTAAATCCAGAGACAGACCCGCCCAGCCCACCAGCGTCATCCAGTCCACCGGCCTCGCAGTTAACGCCAAACCACTGGCTCTGATTGGCCAATCGCAGCATGACTCCTCCCCTCAGCAAATCAGCTCCTCCTCTCCTCGACCCCTGCCCATCTCCTCTCATCAGCCACTCCCGCTTTCCCTCTGCTCCTCTCCCAAACCTCTGTCAGTCCCGTCACCACCCAAACCCCTCCCCATTTCATCTTCGCCCAAACCACCTCCCCTGAGCCCCTCCACCAGAGCACGGGGCTCCACCCACAAGTCTCAGGCCCCGCCTCTGGACTTTCTGAGCAGCAGGAAGCTTCTGGAGACCTCACTGTCCCAGATTGCTGACTACAGACTGAAACAGGTGGGCGTGTGATTGGTACCTGGGCTCCAAACACGCATGCACGGAAACACACCATAATAATGTTTGGTAGAATTGAATTCGATGCAATAATCATTTCATTGGTTAGTTTTTTTATTTTTATTTAGCACAAAAGCAAATGAGCTCGAACAGTTTCTCTGTGTAGCGCTAAAGCCAATTTTAAATCAGGGGGTTTTAGGATGCAGTTGGCATTCAGCATCCGTCTCCCTGTATTGACCAGGCTTGTTGAAAAGGTCGGCGAGAGAGAGGGAAAGAGAGAGGGAGAGGAATAAAAGAGCTATGCTTCTCCATGCTTTTCTTATCTGTAGCTCTGGATTCCCCACTGTGTGATTCGGTCTTGTAAACGAATGTGGTTAGCTTCATAAAAAAAATTAAATTGCTCCTCCAAAAGCCGACGAGCAATTATCTCCACAACTTCTTACTCCCAGATTCTTAGCAAATGAGCACCAAAATGGATTTATTTCCCACCCTTTCTTCTGTAAGCATGAAATTACTGCTGAAGAGGCTAATACCCGTTCATCGTAATCGGCTAAAGTGGTTTTTATTGCACAGTCATTGTACTGAACAGTCTAATATCGGGCTGCGCTTTTGGGTTCCATTCATCTGAAATTACCGTTCAGACACGTGTTTAGCGAGGGGACGTGGGAAACGGAACCCGAGCCACGCGGAAATCTAGGGCCTTCGAGAAAACGCGCTGGATCAAGAGAGTGTTTCCGTGCTGGGTTTTTTTCAGTGTTTTTACGGCAGAGACGCTGCGAGCGACGTCTGCTCCGGACTCCTTTGTTCCCTGAACGGATGAGGAGCCAAACTGAGTCACAGCATCGTGTTACAACACCCTCACACATACACACACACACACACACACACACACACACACACACACACACGCCATCAGCGCCTATGCCACATGACAACCAGAGCAATTACCACATTTCCTTCCAACTCCTCCCAAGTCCATTTTTAATGCTTTATTGTGTCTCTCTTTCTCAGCGTCCTCTCATTTTAATCTCTTTCTTTTAATTTCCCTCCAGTCTTTACTTGTGCACGACCAGGAGTTCCCACTCCAGCTCAAGAAGCAACAGAACCTTTACAAGACCTCAAAGACTTCCGGGGTCGTATCCTCCTCCTCTTCATCCTCCTCTTCTTCTGCCACTCTCCGTTCCAAGTCCACGTCGAGTCGTACCAAGCCTCCGGCCACTCAGGTGGTGGCCGCGACGCCCAGCCTCATTCTCAGCCAGACTCTCCTGGGGCTAGGCCACGCCAACGGTATCCTCCAGAGCTCCACGCAAGACACGCCGCTAGCCCTTACCACCAAACCTCATACTGACCTGCCCGTCAACCTCAGCACAGGTGCCAGGAAAGACATGTCCGTGCCCGCCCCTCTACCCACCCCGCTGCCTGCCCTAGTACCCGCTTCCGCCCTGCCGGCCCGACCTCGCGCCTCTCGCAAAAACAAGACGCCCAGAGCCCTAGAGGTCTGGAAGGACGTTTCCCAAAAGCACTTGGTTAAGTCCCTCGTGGATCTGTTTCACCACGGAGGGGGAGAGCAGGAGACTTCGGGCAAGAAGGACTCAGACGAGTCGGGCGAGGATGACGATGATGACGAGGACGACGATGTCGATGATGAAGATGAGGACGAAGAGGATGAGGACGACAGTCTCTCAGGTTTGTGGAATGTTCTCAGCTTAACAATAAAAATGTGTCAATGACTCTTTGGCTTCTTTCTATAGGATGTGTGGTCTGATGTTTCCTCAGTGAGTGTGAACTTCTCACTGTGGCTTTGTCTTATGCATCTCTCAGAGTCAGACAGCAACTCAGACAGCGAGCTGAACGGCTCCATGAGAAAGAACAGAGACACGACGGAGACGGAGACCGATAGCGAGAGGACACCTTTGAAGCTTAGCAAAAACCTGTCCCTGCTCCCCTCGGCCTCCGGCAATTACAGCCTGCCTGACTGCTCACCGCTCAACCTCCAGGTCATTAAGCCCTCCAGCGTGGCCACGCACACCATCGTGAGCGGCTCCGGTGCCTTGACCTATCACAGCTCACCTTCCTCGTCGTATTCCGTCGGCACGTCTCCAGGTAATCTCTCGGAAGCTTCGAGAGGGATAACGATGCGACACCAACGGGTTTTACACTGTTTTTGCAGATCGCAGTGTCACGTGCATCTACGACGAGCTCTATTTATAGAAGTGTAAATTGTGCTCACAGGCATCTGTGATGCTTTGGTGTGTTTGTTTTTGTTTTTTTCTCCTCCAAATGAACACATTTCCTTCTTAATCTCGTTATCTCCCCTGCACACCAGAGCCGGTTGCTATCGTAAATGCGCTAGCTAATGAGTGTGTTTGTGGTTGTGTGGTTGTGTGTTGTTTACGCTAACCTCCGAGCCGTGTTTGGTTGAACCTGTTGGCTCGGGTTTACACACTCATTACGGCTGTTTGGCTGACTCCGGCTTTTTTTTTCTCCCAGGGAGATTCGTTAAACAAAATACTCACAAATCCAACAAACATGTCAAGCCTGTGGGTTTGTTCTTGGCCGAGTTTCAATAGCAGGAAGAACACTTGTTGCTCTCTTACTCCCACACTGTGTGTGTGTGTGTCTGTGTGTGTGTGTTGGTGTGAGTGTGTGTTCTGAGAGTGTGTTTGCTCTGGCTTTGAGGAACGTGATGACTCGATGTCAGAGGAAGAAGCTTTCACGACGGTGAGAAGCTAATGGTGTGAACGCCATATTGACTGTGAGACTCGTTTTCCAATGTGCCAAGCTGTTCACTTTGCTGCTCAGGATTTTGCATACGTGTGTGTGTGTGTGTATATGTGTGTGTTTAGATCACCATGGCGATATAGTAATATCCAGCTAATTTTGACCTTATGTGGACGTTTGGCCTGTCCTGAGGTTAGGGATGGAATTAGGTGTTGGAAGTATATGAATGATTAGAATGTCTCCATAAGGACAGCAAAACAGGTTATAGTCTGACTGTCTCTTCAATTTTTTTCTCTCTATTTCTCTCTTTCTCTCTTGTGTTGTAGGATCTGGAAAGAGGAAGCGTGTGATGAACGAGGATGATCTAAAGACTCCGTTAGAAATGGGGTATGTGTAACAGCGTGACTCAAACAATTGCTCTCTTTTTTCTCTCTCTCTCCGTGTCTCCCTCTGTCTCTCCTGAAATTGCGTTTGCTTTGTGCCGCCATCACGCCACCTCGAGCTGATCGCATCTCTGTCGTTCCGCGCTCTAGTTGGCGGCGAGAGACCAGGATCAAATCCGTCGGAGGTCGTCTCCAAGGAGACGTGGCGTACTACGCGCCCTGCGGCAAGCGTCTGCGGCAGTACCCCGACGTCATGAAGGTAACCTGTGACCTCTGACCCCTTCCCCATGCTCGCTTTTAGTACCCACAAAGTACCCCTCCCAGGAAACCCCCTCACAAAGAAATGTAATAAAAACGAAACCTTCCAGTAGCTTCTCCCCCGCTGCCCCATCCTCCCTCCTGTTCCCCCTGACTGTGTAGATTAGCTTTGCTGTGTAGTGCCCAGCTTTCAGTGTGCTACTACACTTCCTGATGGCTCTCTGTCTCACCAAACGTCATTATTCTCTCTTCTGTAGTATCTATCCAGATACGGAATAACTGACATCACACGCGATAATTTTAGCTTCAGTGCAAAAATAAGGGTTGGTGACTTCTATGAAGCCAGAGAAGGACCCCAGGTGAATGCCTTTCATCTCTCTCTCTCTCTCTCTCTCTCTCTCTCTCTCTCTCTCTCTCTCTCTCTCTCTCTCTCTCTCTCTCTCTCTCTCTCACTCTCTCTTTATCTCTATCTCTTTCTCTTTCTCTGGTTCTTTACTTTCTTTTTTTGGTTGTGTTTCTTTCCACCCTCCACCTCACTCTCTCACTCTTTTCCTGTCACTTCCATCTTAAATCAAGAGGGCAAGGTTTTCAGTTTGAACCTCGATATATATGTAGCCTTAAAGTCCTCCCCTTTATATAATGCACTTGGAAGCCATGCGATAATCGGCTCTCATTACCTCCACAGGGTGTTCTGTTTCTCTTTATGTTTTGTGTGATTGGGGTTTGTCTTTTATTTTATATCGTTTCGTCCAATTACTCTCCAGAGCTGCTGATTGATTGGTCTCTTGTTTATTTTTGCACTAATACCTGTTGTGCAATAACTTCAAAAATGATTGCTAGTGCTAACGATGGTGTCATAACGTTATAAAGGAAATGATCAAAGTTAGATTTGAAAGACAAAAGGGACCTCTGTGCTGCCATCTGATTGGTCGGTTTGCCGGTGTCACGCCCCTCCCGCAGGGTCTGCAGTGGTGCCCGCTGAGCGAGGATGAGGTCATACCGCGCATCAGAGCCATGGAAGGCCGCAGGGGTCGGCCGCCCAACTCTGAGCGCCAGCATGCAGGTGGAGACAGCGAGGGCTCCTCGGCCCGCCGTAGGAAGGGGCGTCCACCCAATGTGGGCCACACAGAGTTCCCCAGTGCCTCTGAGGCTAAGCTGCTACGCAAACTGGAGGCTCAGGGTAACACTGACACAGCTACATCCCACCCGCTAAAACATCTCCACCTCACCACCAAAACATCTGCATCCTCACCCACCGAAACATCTACATCTACATTACACCCATTAAAACATCTGCATCCTCACCACCAAACCATCTGCATCTTCACCCACCAAAACATCTACACCTACATCACACCCATCAAAACATCTGCATCCTCATCACCAAACCAGCTGCATCTTCACCCACCTAAACATCTACAAATACACCTTACCCCCAAAACACCTACACCTCACCCCAGAACACCTACAACTTACCCCCAAAACACCTACATCTCACCCCAAAACAGCTACACCTCACACCCAAAACACCTACAACTTACCCCCAAAACACCTACATCTCACCCCAAAACACCTACACATCACCCCCAAAACACCTACACCTCTCACCCCAAAACACCTACACCTCACCCCAAAACACCTACATCTTACCCCCAACACAACTACACCTCACCCCAAAACACCTACACCTCTCACCCCAAAACACCTACACCTCACCCCAAAAACCTACACCTCTCACCCCAAAACACCTACACCTCACCCCTAACGCCTACATCTACACCTCACCCCCGAACATCTACACCTCACCCCTGAACATCTACACCTCACCCCCCGAACCCAACAAAACATCACTGAGCTTTCTACAAACCTTCTCATCTCTTCTGTTCCAGAAATTGCACGGCAGGCTGCTCAGATGAAGCTGATGAGGAAACTGGAGAAGCAGGCACTCGCGCGAGCGGCTAAAGAAGCTCGCAAACAGCAAGGTACATATCAAATCTTAATAGCGCTAAAAATATTGGCACCCTTAATATGAAAATGGTCCAGTTCTGGTATTTTCATTCAAATGTTATTAAACAATGATTGGAAAAAGGTGCCAATACTTTAATACGTTATTTTCTGTTTCAGCCATCATGGCAGCAGAGGAGAGGAGGAAACAGAAGGAGCAAATCAAGATCCTCAAACAGCAGGTCAGTTTTTCAGCACCTCACCCCCGTCCTGGATCCCAAATAGCGGACAATTCCTGTTCACACTCCCTATTCCTAATCCTATATACTATACTATCATTTACTATACTATACTATACTATACTATACTATACACAATGCTATACTATACTATCATTTACTATACTATACAACACTATACTATACTATACTGTACTGTACTATACTATACTATACTGTACTATACTATACTATACTATACTATACCATACTATACTATACCCGCATACTATACTATACTATACTGTACTGTACTATACTATACTATACTATACTATACTGTACTGTACTATACTATACTATACTATACTGTACTATACTATACTATACTATACCCGCATACTATACTATACAACACTATACTATACTATACTATACTATACTATACTATACACAATGCTATACTATACTATACTATACTGTACTGTACTATACTATACTATACTATACTGTACTATACTATACTATACTATACTGTACTATACTATACTATACTATACTATACTATACCCGCATACTATACTATACTATACAACACTACACTATACTATACTTTACTATACTATACAACACTATACTATACTATACAACACTATACTATACAATACTATACTATACAACACTATACTATACTATACTTTATCATACTATACAACACTACACTATACTATACTATACTATACTTTACTATACTATACAACACTATAATATACTACACTATACTATACAACATTATACTATACTATACTATACTATAATATACTATACTATAATTTAATATACTATACTGTACTATACACACACACACACACACACACACACACACACACACACACAGAGGTAGGCTTTAGAAGTTTGCGAAGTTAACTGAGTTCCTCGAAAAGAAAATGTAGTTCTCCCCGGCGTTCTTGGCCGTGACTGACAGTGCCGCGTCCTTCGCTCTGCTTGAACCGCCGAGAGTTTTGCTAATCCTGCCATTTGCAGCTTCGTTGAAATGCACAGCGGCGCTTTCAATTAACACACACCCTCTCTCCTTCTGTCCGAGCAGGAAAAGATAAAGCGCATTCAGCAAATCCGGATGGAGAAGGAGCTCCGCGCGCAGCAGATTCTCGAGGTACGGGCCGACTCTGGGGGGATGTGGAGGAGAAAGAAAAAAAAAGAGCGGAGCGATAGAGTTGAAATAAGCTTAACGTTCTGCAAATACACACACTGCTACTACACTGTTTAACATGGAGCACACACACTCACACACACCATGCCACAATTGCTCTCTAGCATTTTAGGGGTTATGACTTCTGCATATTCTCTCTCTCTCTCTCTCTCTCTCTCTCTCTCTCTCTCTCTCTCTCTCTCTTTCTTTCTTTCTCTCTCGTTCTCTTCGGACTATCGCTAAATTGGTTTTGCTGGACAGTTTCCGAATATTAAATTCGCCGCCTCGGTTAAATTAGACATAAAAGATTTTTTTCTCTCCCTAACAATAACAGGTCTTGCATAAGTAGAAGGGGGATGTTTACTTTTCGCGCCCAATTATAGGAGGCTGAAAAGTGTTTTAGCCGAGCAGAATCGAATCGGAGCTGACACGCTTGGCAAACCACTCCGAACAGGATTTCTTTCCGTGTGTAATTACACGTTGAAATTTCCAGCTAATTCTCAGGCGCCTGTGTTTGTTTGTTTTTTCCCCCCTCCTCCCCTCTCCTTCCTCCTGCTGCCGTTTTGTCAGAACGAAAGGGGAATATTGAATAATTTTGAAAGATCCCTGGGCTGATCCTGACACCAGCTGACGTACTCGGCGCAAAGGTTCTCAATCACTGACTCGGTGTTGCGTAACTCTCCGATTAGCGCAGCCTCCAAATGCCAAGAAGTGAATAGCAAGCAGCAAACACACAACCGTACACACATGTACACACTCATACACACCGCTGCAGATTGCTATCTTTTATTAAGCGAGCATCTTTTCCCGCTATCGCGTATCGATCACACAAAAACGAGGCGTCCGGGGTTTTAAT
>NC_060884.1:1989355-1999355 GCF_014805685.1 Silurus meridionalis | reverse complement strand
CACGATGTGAGAATCCACCTATAGGTTAATTGTAATTAATGACGTCACATCACAGCTACCATTCAATCATTTCTAATCATATTTAAAAGAGCGACACGTCGTGTTTTATATGTTTATAGTTATATTTCCGGGTAACATTTCCGGGTAGGAACACTTGTTCTCTCAAATTCCGCTTTCGTCTTTTATCTTCTGTCTTTCCCCAAACCAACGACCTGCATGTCTTTTCACAACATCCATAAACCTCCTCCTGCGATTTCCTTTTTTTT
Organism: Silurus meridionalis; assembly: GCF_014805685.1. Classification (NCBI taxonomy): domain Eukaryota; kingdom Metazoa; phylum Chordata; class Actinopteri; order Siluriformes; family Siluridae; genus Silurus; species Silurus meridionalis. The sequence continues at coordinate 1,999,089 of NC_060884.1, read as the reverse complement.
TTTAATGATTGGTGCTTTCATCGTCAGTGTCCATCTACCTTTATACCCCATGTCCCTCCTCATAACACACACACACACACACACACACACACACACACCTGCTACCAGGAGACTCCCTGTGTGTCCCATGTGTCCGTTACCTTCCATAGGATTTATATCGTTTCTGAATTCAGTACTGAATGAATTGCAGTGTCGTTGTAATGATGCTAAGCTGCAGGATTATAGAACTCATGAACAGTTGCTCTGATAGCCCATCATCATCATCATCATCATCATCATCATCACTTTAGCCCTGAGCCATGCTGGGTTTTTTTTTCCTTTTTGTAGTGAAACAGTTTCCCAGAAATCCTCTCGAATCCTGTGTTTTAACCCGAGCTCTCAGGTTCCTGTGTTTTCCAGGATGCTCAGTCAGGAGGAGAATAAAAAAAAGCGTCTCCTTGAGGCTTATGTATCGTCTGTAGCAGCATTAGGTCATCACTAACACCTCTCCGAGGCAGATCAGTGACAGACGGGAACGCTGACACCGTGTGGTCGTTGCAGGGCACAGCATCGCCGTGAGCGTCTGGCGTCTAATAAAAAAAAAACATGGAGAAATGTACGAGTAAACATGTGAAACGAGTTCAGGAGTCTGTAATCAATAATATGAGTTATAATAAATAATGATGAGAAGAAAAAAGGGGTTGATTGTAAATTTGTACGTTATTAAGAAGCCTGAGCACTTACTATGTAAATGATAAAGACCCTCCGTGAAACCTGTGCACTCTGTGTCTCTCTTTTTTTCTTACTCTATCTCTCTGTTTGACTCTCGCTCTTTATCTCTGTCTAAATCTCTTTATTTGAATTTATCTCTCTGTCTCCCAATCTCCATTTCTCTGTCTCACTCTCTTTATCTCTCTGTCTCCCTATCCTACTCTCTCTCTATCTCACTCTCTCTATCCGTCTTTCTATTTAACTCTTTCTCTATCTCTCTGTCTAAATCTCTATCTCATTGTCTCTCCATCTCACACTTTCTGTCCCTCGCGTTCTCTCTCTCCCACACAGCCTCTGCCGAAGTTGTCTCGTATCCCAGGCCTGGTGCTCCCGGGGCAGGTTTTCTCAGACTGCCTGATGGTGGTGCAGTTCCTGCGCAGCTTTGGGAAGGTGTTGGGGATGGAGCAGAATGAGGTTCCCACGCTGGGCGTGCTGCAGGAGGGGCTACTCAACCTGGGCAACAGCATGGGGCAGGTGCAGGACCTGCTGGTGCGATTGCTCTCGTCAGCCGTGTGCGACCCGGGTTTGCCTCCGGGGTACAGGGTGAGAGATAAACAGAGATGTCTGCGCAAACACACACACACACACACACACACACATTTTTATCCACAACAAGTACAGGATCTCATGTTCTAAACCCTCGTCCTCCACAGGCCAAGTCCATCCTGGGTGATCATCTGACCAACATAGGTCTGAACCGGGACAATGTGTCGGAGGTTCTGCAGCAGTACATGGAGGCCCACTGCGCTCAGACGGTCCTGGCCAACATGGCCCTGAGCCTGAAGACCAAGGCCTTCCAAGCACATACGCCTTCACAGAAAGCCTCGGTGCTCGCCTTCCTGGTCAACGAGCTGTCCTGCAGCAAGAGCGTGGTCAGGTACACCTGTGGGCTCGAACACTCTGAAAACCACTGTAGCACTTCTTTAAATATTCATCTGGCAGTGAGAGCGTGTAAGGAGGTTAAGCACAGACGGTCGGTCTGAGATGATTCATTAGTAACGACGCCTTTGCGTTTCGCCCGCTGTTTCAGCGTTTCTGATTATGTAGCTTAGATCTCTCTTCTACTCTCACTCCTTCTCTTCTCTTCTTCTACGTGCTCTGACGCTCAGTGAGATTGATAAGAGCCTGGACCAGATGAACGTCCTGAGGAAAGACGAGTGCATCGTGGAGGGAAAGCTCAAAAAGTAAGTGCTGAACAAATGCACTAAATGTTACTTATTTCATTTGTTTCTATATAAGATTATTCGATAGACTACACTGAAAGATGCTATATACTCGTCACAAAGTGAAATTCTTCGTTAGGAAGCTGTGGCCAGACATGATAAAGCACCCCTGGAGCAGATATGGGTAAGGGCCTTTCTCAGGGGCCCCAAGAGTGGCAGCTTTGCAATATTGGGGCTTGAATCCTTAACCTTGTTCCATAAGCCTTAACCACTGAGTTACCACTTCTAATGGTTTTCGCCCTAGTGCAGGGTCAGCCATGGTGTGGCCCCCTGGGAGCAGATAAGATTAAGGGCCTTGCTCAAGGGCCCAACAGTGGCGGCTTGGTGGTGCTAGGGCTTAGACCCCCGACCTTATAATCAGTAACCCAGAGCCTTAACCACTGAGCTGTCACAGGTTTTTACCTTTAATAATAAATATATATTTTAATATATTAATATTAGACACATATGTGGTTATCCCTCAAACTGTGGGATGCACTCAGCCTTCACTTGCACGAGGAGACCCAAACCTGTTATGGCATGACAACACCCTAGTGCACAAAACCGGCTCCATGAAGATGAATGGGTTGTATATGGTGGAAGATCTCCTGTGATAGAGCCCTGGAACACCCTTGTGTGGAATGTGAACGCTGACTGCACCCCAGGCCTCCTCACCTCACCCACCTGACTTTACTTCCACCCTTTTGGCTGAATGAATCTCACACAAATCTACAAAAAAATCTAGTGGAACATCTTCCCAGGAGAGTAGAGCTTATTATAACAGCAAATGGAGACTAAATGTGGAATGTGCACGGGTGTCCACAAACATTTGTCCGTGTAGTCCATGTACAACATTATGTTGGAAAAAAATTCAGTGGCAATTAAAACATCTAAAAAATACACAGCTCCGTCTCTGGGATTCTTCAAATGAGGATTACAGCGTAAATATCCGTGTATAAGTATAACAACACGCAGGACAGAATTGATGTAGATTATAAACAGATTAGTGCAATTTGTATCTTATTAAATGTAAGTTTGTCGTATTTTTTTTATTGAACTGCTGCGATTTTTGTGTGCAGGCTGAAGAACATTCACGCAAAACGCACGGGGAAGCGTGAAGCCGTTGGAGGGGACGAGCCTCAGGCCACAGGCACGCCAAGCGCCGGACACAAGCGCAAGAGAAAGGCCGGGGACAGTGACGAGGACGAGGACGATGACGAGGACAGCGACGATGGCGTGGACGACGAGGACGAGGACGACGAAGAAGAGGTGAAGAAGGCGAGGAAGGTAGAGACGTGCGACGAGGTGAGAGTCGAAACTCAGCTAAATGGGGCGGAAAACGGCTAAATGTTTATTGTGATCATGTTTGGATAATGTGTGTGTCTGTGTGTGTGTGTCTCTCTATCTATGTGTGTGTGTGTGTGTGTGTTTGGCTTAGGATGAAGGAGATCAAGCCACGAGCATAGAAGAGCTAGAGAAACAGATAGACAAGTTATCGAAGGTAAACACACACACATGCACTCCGTATTCAACGAACACCTGCACACACTTATGCACACACACTTACACAGTCTCTTGTGTGTTTTTGTGAGTGCAGCAGCAGAATCTGATCAGACGGAAGCTGTTTGAGTCGTCTCACGCGTTACGCTCCATGAGCTATGGACAGGACCGCTACCGTCGTCGCTATTGGGTTCTCCCACAGTGCGGAGGCGTCTTCGTCGAGGGAATGGAGAGTGGAGAAGGTACGCACACACACACACACACACACACACACACACACATACAGTGTTCATTATAGAAGAACTTTTACAGTCAGCTGACGCTAATTGCATCTCCCTTTTCTAATGTAGTGCATTGAAGGGATTCAAACTTTTGCACTTACCTATGTATTGGTTTTATCCATTATTATTCATTAGTAACGAACTGATAGATCGACAAAATTTGGTGTGAAAGGAGTGTGTGATGTTATACAAGAAACATGAATGAAGGCCAGCTGAAGCATATCCACTCGTCTCTCCACAGGTCCCGAGGAGCTGGAGAAGGAACGAGAGAGGCTCCGCAACTTCGAGCCAGTGCAGATCAAGGAGGAACCACAGGAAGAAGAGGAGGAGGAAGAGGAGGAAATGCAGGCAGAGGCAGATGAGGCACAGCAGCAGCCCGAGGCCCAGGTGCCAGCTCAGGTGAAGCAAGAGGATCATGCTGAGAAGGAAGTTAAGCAGGAAGACGAGAAACCCTGTTTGCCACTGAATGAGCTCCAGGAGAAGGACACTCAGCTCTTAGACTCGTGTCCTCTCAAGGAGCCCCCAAACCCACCTGGCGACCTCACATCCCTTTGTGTGAGGACTCCGGACAGCAGTGTGGAACCGGTCACTACGGCGACCGCATCGGCATCATCTCCGACTCATTCTACCTCCAAGTCTACTGTACTGTGCAGCACTCCTGCAGACGTCGTACCTCTCGTTGCTCACTTTGGTGCTCCTCTGCCCCAGTTTGGGGTCCCTCTGTCCCTACAGCATCAGCAACACCTCCTGGCAAACGATCAGCTCCTGCGCGTTTTGACTGAGCGCAGCGGCCACTGGTTCAGCCTTCTGCCCCGTTCTCCCTGTGACGACTCCTCGCTCATCCATCCCACCACAACACCACCGCACTCCTCAGCCCAGACGAGCAACGTCCAGCCAAGGAGCCCCCCTGCCTCATCCTGCTCTCCTCACCAACACCTCCAACCGCCGTCTGCCTCCAGCAGCCCTCCAAACGCTGCTCTTGACAGCCTGGGAATCCTCACTGTCTCCCCTCTGCAGGTGGGAAGCCTTTATATAACAGGAAACTGAGATGCAGAATCTGTTTCACTTCACGGATTTGATTAACGTCTCTCCTTTTGCATGCAGGTAAAACCCGGTGGTGCTCTGCTGCCTTTGCCCATGTGTGGATGGTCAGGTGGGGTAATCAGCCCCAACTTGCCCATGTGCAGCAGTCCTATGCCTCTTTGTCCGCTCACTGAGGGCAGTGCCAGCCCCCTGCTTGCCCCCAGTGTCTCCACCAGCAAAAGTGGCTCTCCTGCACCCCCTGGGGACAAACCCCTCTCTGAGCCCTCACCTGCTGTCGATCTGCCACGAAACCATGACCAGCCACAGCCACAGCCCATTCCAGAAGGTCTCACACACACACGGACACAAACACCAAATCTATTAGCTCAAATGTAAGGTTGTTCAAGCTGACCAGGTATACACACTTTCTCATGATGGCGTTGCTCCATGTGTGTGTATTGCAGACATGATGATGGGCTGGTGGAAGATGACGGAGATGGAGGAACTGCAGACCCTGATGAAGGCACTCCACAGCAGAGGGATCCGAGAGCGTGCGCTGCACAAACAGATCCAGAAATCCATGGAGCTTATCTCCCAGACGTGCAACAAAAACAAAGAGGGTGAGTGGCTGTAATCTACAAACTACACACTACTTTTGATGCAATTTGTGTCCACTGGGGGTGGATCGATCATTCCCTGTCGTGTATGTTCACGTGTGGGTGCAGTAGCAGTGATGGAGGTGTCGGAGCTGGACGAGGGCCAGGTTTCTGTGGAGACGCTTCAGGAGTGGTGCGTGGATGAGCAGGCAATGGAGACGGACATCGCCTTACTGCAGCAGGTGGAGGAGCTCGAACGTAGGGTCACTTCAGCCAGCCTGCAGGTCAAGGTGAAGAACGGAGAACATGTCTAGGGAAAAAAATATTTTTCTTGGTCATTTTTTTTAGTATTTGGTTTCCGTTGTCTTACTGCAGGGCTGGATGCATCCGGAGCCCCAATCGGAGAGGGAGGACCTGCTGTATTACGAGCACAAACCCTTTTCCAAGGCCTGCCCCGGGGCGGAGTCACAGGAGGAGCGGAGCTCGGAGAAAGGCCTAAGACGGCAGCCCAGCAACCCGCTGGACATCGCCGTGATGCGCCTGGCCGAGCTGGAGCGCCACATCGAGAGAAGGTACCTGCGGAGCCCCTTAGGGACAACCATCCAGATCAGGCTGGATAATGTGGGGACGGTCACTGTGCCCGCCCCCGCGCCATCCACTAGCGCTGGAGGGGAAGGGTAGGTCATCCACGCAGCCAGCCTTAATCCCTCCCTCTCTTATCCTCTCTCTTTTCCTCTTGCTCCTCCTCTTTCTTCTCCTCCTCCCCCTTTTCTTCTCTCCTGGCTGGGGCGGCTGTGCTTGTGGCGTGTGTGTGTTCTCACCCGGGGCCCAGGTTCTCCACGGGTTCCATGGTTCTTGGCTCACCTGCATTTGAGTTCCTTTCTGTCCTTGGCTGCATGCGTTCAATTTATTTGGTCATTTGTGCGAAGGATTTCTCTTTGCTGTTGTTTTGTGAGAGCATGGTGCACTCTAACCACGGGGCTTCGATTCCTCTTCAGAAGTTTTCCTCATACAGTCAGTGCCATTCCACAGGATGTGTGTGTGTGTGTGTGTGTGTGTGTGTGTGTGTGTGTGTGTGTGTGTGTGTGTGTGTGTGTGTGTATGTATTTGTCTGGAACGACGGGCAGCATTATACTCGATGTGTAATCCAGTAGTGGGAGAGGTGGGAGCTTAGTGGTTGAGGCGTTCGGACTGTAAGTCGGTCTGGGTAAGGCCCTGTGAAACATTCATGATTTCCATGATCGGTGTGTAGGCTCCAGACTTCCTGGTCATATCTCACAAATTTGCTAATGTTAATCTAGACATTAATTTCAGACAAAATTGTTTTCTACTTTGAAATAAAATTTATTTTTTATCGTCGTCAGGAAATTAATTTGATTTATAGCTTGATTTTGTACATTTTTGGCCGACAGTGACAAGTTAATCATATTAATTCTGTATTTATTTCACTTTGATGACCAGATCGTGATCGTAATTGCACATGTGCAGCGATCCGTCAAAGTGATCGTCAGATTTTTTTTTTAATCCAGGGAGATTATAGAACATAAAAAACAAACGATTTGATATTGCTGGACAAAAAAAAATAAAAAATATATAAAATATATAAAAATGATATTCTGTTGTGTGCTAATGTTCTACATACGTGCTGTTTATCTGACGTGTGCATGCTTTACTGCAGGTAACATCAAGAATAATGCTGGCCTAAGTGTGTGTGTGTGTGTGTGTGTGTGTGTGTGTGTGTGTGTGTGTGTATAAAAATAAAATATGGTCAAAAGTATTGGGACACCTGACAAAACTGTCACCAAAAAGTTGAAGGCACACGTCTACAACTTTTAATTTTTTTACTTGAACTAGGAGACCCAAACCTGCTCCAACATGAGAATGCACAAAGCCAGCTCAATGAAGATATACGTTACATGGGTTTGGAGTAAAAGTTCTCCTGATATAGAGCTTTAACCCTATTGAACATCAATTAATTTTTTCACACTGACTGCACCCCAGGCCTCCTTACCTGCATCAGTGCCTGACTTTACTAACACCTTGTGGCTGAATGAATCTCCACAGAATCTCCACAAAATTTTGTAGAACATCTTTCCAGAAAAATGGAGCTTATTATAACAGTAAATGGGGACTAAATGTGGAACGGGATGTTCAATATCGATCTTATGCTCAGGTGTCCACAAACTTTTGTCCATATTGAGTGAGAGTGGTTGTGTGTTTGTGTGTAACCCATCTCTTTGTTGTATTTGTCTCTTAGAAGTGAGGAGGAGATCGCTCCGGGGATGAAGGTGTGGAGGAAGGCTTTGAGCGAGGTGAGGAACTCGTCACAGCTGGCCATGTGCCTGCAACAGCTGCAGAAGTCCATCGCTTGGGAAAGATCCATCATGAAAGTGGTGAGTGTGTTTGTGTGTGTGTGTGTGTGTGTGTGTGTGTATATTTCTCAGTCCAGGGTTCAGTGCCAACCTGTGCACGATGATGAAACGGTATTTTAAGCATGTACTAAGGTGTGTGTGTGTGTGTGTGTGTGTGTGTGTGTGTGTAGTACTGCCAGATCTGCCGTAAGGGGGATAATGAGGACTTACTGCTGCTGTGCGATGGCTGTGATAAGGGCTGTCACACCTACTGCCACAAGCCTAAGATCAACGCCATCCCTGAGGGAGACTGGTACTGCCCTGCCTGCATCTCCAAGGTAACCGCCACCACCTCCCGTCACGTTCAGAGCCCTCTGACACACACACACACACACTGCTCTTAAAGTATACACGTATGCAGTCTGGTCAAGGATTTTTCTTCCCTTTAGAAACCAGTGAACAGAAACAGGTTGTGATGTGAAAAATGATAGAAACGCTTTTTTACTCACGTGACCTAATCAGAGACGGGCCATTTTTTTGGCTCCCATAATGCATTTCATTAGTGCTCATTTTAGACGGTGCTTGTGGCTGATCGATCCAATACCGAATTTGTACTGCGCATGTGTGCATATGCATCTACCTCCTGCCTGAAGTATGTTGAAACAATTTACGGCAGTTTCGGGGATTTATAATGGTGTTGACTCGACCCGATACCGGAAAAAGTTTTTTACCAGTGATTCTCTTAATATAAATTAGCAGTTGAATTAGTTGATTATCCCGATACCGATAGCTGGGTTGGATCGTACTTGCCGATAACCAATTAATCAACTTAATCAAGTTTTTTAAATGGATGCTGAATAAAAAACTAACAAACAAAACATTCCATGTAAAATAGTACTGAACTTTAATACAAAAAAATATATATATAATTAATAAATTATAAATAATAAATATAATATAGTGCTCTCCGTGCAGCGCGCAGTCTCGCGTGTAAAAACAAAAAGCAACGAATGCAACCCGGAAAAACTATCTACTATCTACTATGGATTTTTGTTGATAGCCGATATTTCCAGCAATCAACTATCAGTGCCAGCAAAACTGATAAATCAGCCGGCCGCTAATATAAATACAGTTTTTTTTTGTTTTTTTTTTAATATATCAATCAATTTATATTGGTTACATTTATACTTATTTATTATTTAACTTTGAGTAATTCTTAAAGCCCTATAAAATGCAAAAGTATCGTCTCACTCGCGTAATGGATGCAACTGCAGAAAATCACATGCTTTAGCTATATAATAAGCCGGAATTTTATGAAAACAAGTCAGCATATTGTATGCACTGGAACGTGGAAGTTCTTTCCTCTCACTGTCTTGCTGATAGTGGTATTGAAAATAATCTGTTGTGTAGCATTAAAGTGTGTGTGTTAGTGATACCTTGGGAAAGTTCCATGTTGATTTCCGAATGCAGACTTAGGGAGCATAAAATGAAGTGCAGGAATAAGTGTTTATGGCTTCAGGGACGTGAGCGAGACCACGTTAACTGACAGGTCCGAATCCCGCAGGCGAGCAACCAGTCGCCGAAGAACAAAAAGGCTCAGAGTCGAATGCAGTCCGGCGGAGGGGGCAAGAAATCCTCGGAGGCGGCCAAGAAGAACAAGAAGCAGCAGGAGGTGTGTGAGGAAGAGGAGGCAGGAGGAGGTGGCAGCAGCAGCACCAGCATCAGCAGCCCAAAGAAAACAGCCACGACTTCCAGCCAGGCGAAAAAGAGCTCTCCGGCTCCTCCTGCTGCCAAACCAGAGAGTCCGGCCTGCGTGAAACGAGCCAAAACGGCCAGGGACAACAACCGCGACCTGGGCCTGTGCAGGTACCGTTTTATTTCAGCATGTCATTCATCACTTTTATGTCGGTCACAAACACCTGTTGATACAAATAGTGTAAAATTCATTAATACTGGGGAGGTGGTTAAGGCACTGGACTTTGGCTCTAAAGGGCATGAGTTCAAATCCCAGCCTCACTAATCAGTCACTTC
>NC_060884.1:1944355-1986855 GCF_014805685.1 Silurus meridionalis | reverse complement strand
ATTATTTTTCACTAGTGTGTATGTGCGTGTGTGTGTGTGCATACGTCTGTGTGTGAATGTGAGCGTGTGTATGTATGAGTGTATGTATGAGTGTGAATGTGTGTGTGTGTGTGTGTGTGTGTGTGTGTGTGGCACGGACCTATTAAAAGGATGTTTTTAAAGTCATCCCACTTCGTTATGGTGTTTTTTCCTTTTATTGGTATAAAACACTTGTAATATAAACACCACCCCACGCACACACAAACACACCCCCGCACACACTGCCCCCTTGTGCTCGTTACAACACTTTGACACTGGAGACTCCTTCCACAAACGTGTCCTTACAGAATACTGCACCATGTGGAGGGAACGTCCTGGAGTTTGTTGTAGGAAATCAGCGTGATCCAGTGTACATTACAACATTAAACACACACAAGAAGACAAACCTTGCTGAAAAATGAGCAGATTCAGATTGTTACAGTGATTTAGCAACATATACTTGTATTTTCATATAAAATTATAGATTAGATTCCAATTAGTTTTTGCAAGATTTTATATTCTGAAATATTAATCAACTATATTAATTTTTTACTATCTGAACTGAGCAGGATATTCAGTGGAGTAAAAAGTGTCAAATCTATCTCATGTCATCATCGTCGTTATCATTAATTGGAGTTGGAGATTATGTTGTAATATTTACTTTAGAAAAGTTTACTTCTGCAGTTTCTTTCTTATATAAATGTATGATTAGAAAAATCTATAATTAAATAACATTAATTATTGTATGCGAAATACACAACTAGCAGTAGCAACAAAAATAATAACCGTTAATTATATGCAAATTCCTCGCCTCCTCCTTTTATTATTATTATTATTATTATTGCCAGAGGTGGCAAATGTACACACATCCTTCATTCAGTAGAAGTACAGAGTTCAGATACTCAAGTTTTAAAAGACTGTGGTAATAGTTGAAAGTGAAGAAGTTTGGCCTCTGACGTGTCCTTCAGTAAAAAGTAATCATTATTACTACCTGTTTTAGTGTCACGCTGGTAACTGAACCTCACATCATATTCATATATTAATACAAAAGAATTTCAAATGTTGTTCTCTAAGGAATGTATGCAGACTGAAGATCCACCATGTAGAACACAAGCAGAGAAAAGATGATGATGATGATGATCAGGACTGTGTCTGTTCTCAGTTATGACTTCATCACTGACTCCCTCTGTCTCATCCACACTCACTCCAGACTTCTTACTGCCTCCTGCCTGCTCATTGTGACCTTCAGAAACTCGTCTGTGGTGTGAGAGAGACGGGAAATGATCCACCAGTGGATTGAAAAAGCAGCACAATCACAGGAAACATGTTGATGTGCAGAAAACAGAGCACAACAAGAAGATAAAATATCGATCATGTCACCAAATGGATTGGAACTAAAGTAACGAGTCTGCTGTGTAAATGGAAGAAGTAGAAATTACAGATATTTGTGTAAAAAAATTAATGAGTGAAAGTAAAAAGAAAAAAACTGATGCCAGACAAATCTACTAAAAGTACACTGACGAAGTGTTTGTACTTTATTACTTATAAAGTACAAACTATTACTCCTTATTACTCCTCTGGTTATTGTTATGATTATTATACAATATTTTACAATTACACATTTACACAATTTACACAACTGTAACAAATAATAAAAAGTAACAAATATTTTTTATTACTAATTATTTATTAAAAATGTATTACTAATAAAACTCTCTTTCCCAAACACATACGCACAATAAGACACGCTTTATATACATATCGAATATAGTGGTTTAATTAATTAATTAATTAATTAATTTATTTGTTTATTTATTTAACTCTTCACTCAGCGCCATGTTGAGCCACAACGGTAAACATAGGACACGTGACCCACCATGTGACGTCACAGCCAACCCGGAAGCAGGAGCTCTAAACAGCTTGGTGAGGAGCGTTCCGTTTTCTCATTTTATATACAATTATTTCATCATTTTATTTAATAATGTTTATATAAAACATTAATTACATCTGTAGAGGATTTTTACCTGGTCGTGGGGTTCAATAAAGTACAGGTTTTACAGGAAAACTGGAGAGTGTTAGCTCAGTGGCTAGTGTTACATTTATATATATAAATAAATCAATCAATAAATAAGTTAAACGGTCTAATTTCTCTTCAGATTATTAAGATTGAAAATATATAAAATCTAAATAAGATTAAAAATAAATCACGTCCTGTCATTATTATTCTCGATGCAGTGATGTCTGGGGTTTTAACTTGTACACACATAATAATAATAATAATAATAATAATAATAATAATAATAATTAAAAAATAAATGCAAGTTGATTAAAAAAAGTTTTAAGAATAAATCAATTTAATGCAACACACTTTTTATATTGATTAAATTAAGTTTATATCCTATATAATGTGTGTGTGTGTGTGTGTGTGTGTGTGTGTGTGTTCTAATTTTCATATTATTTAAGACTTGAATGTAATTATCAAATGATTGTTTTTGTTACTGTAAATGTATTTATAGAGATATTTTCAAAGATGCATTTATTTTTAAAGATATTGACACTATGTCAAAGAATTGTATTGTGAACTCGAGGTCGGTGCTAAGTGAAATAAATATATATAAATATCTAAATATATTTATATAAAAAAATGAATTATTATGGATCTTATATAGCGCTCTCCATGCAGCACGTACTCTCGCGTGTAAAAACAAACAGCATGTGGTGTCAGTGATTTGCCTCTAGAGGGCACTCTTATAATGACAGCGGGCCTTCTCTGCCACGACAGCAACGGACGCAACCTGGAAAAACTATTGGTATTGATTTTTGCCGATTTGTAGTTCGGTGCCGATTAACCATCAAAACCATTGATTCGTTCGACCTTTATTGTGAACTGTTTACAATATGAAAATTAAAAATCTTGTTGCTCAAGCCTTTGTCCTACTCAACTTTAAACTAAAATATATAACATTTTTGCTCCACAGCAAAATGGTGTCTCTGGTCTGCACCATACAAGGCCACCTTGATGACGTGAACTGCTGCGCGTTCTCCTCCTCGCTCCTGGCCACCTGCTCGGCAGATAAAACCATCCGGGTCTACTCCACCCGAGACTTCTCCGAGCTCCCGTTCTCACCGCTTTCGGGTCACGGCTACGGCGTCCACTGCTGCTGTTTCAGCCCCTGCGGGCAGTACCTGGCGTCCTGCTCCACCGACGCTACCACGGTGGTGTGGGCGATGTGCAGCGGCGAGATAGAGGCCGTGCTCCAGCATCCTGGCAGGAGTCCGGTCAGAGTGTGCGCCTTCTCACCTGACTCCTCCTGCCTGATATCGGGAGCTTCAGATGGCACCGTGGCTCTGTGGGACTTCACCTCAAGGACTTTGCTCAGGTCCTCCTCCCTCTATTTCCTCCAGACGTCAAATGAAACCTTCACCGTGGTCACATTGTGATATGTTTTTCCTTGATTGCTGGTTTGACGTGTCCCTGCGTTTTTCCCTTTCCTCTGATTTCTGTTCTTGACGTTCAGGACTGGCGCCGTTCCTGACACCACGATGGTAGCATGTTCCTTCAGCCCGTGTGGTCAGCTGTTTGCTACAGGATCCACATATGGAGATCTGCGTATCTGGGACTTGGGAATGAACCAGCTCCATGCCGAGAAGTACGCCCATGACCTCGGGGTCACCTGCTGCCAGTTTGCACCGCAGATAATGACAGGTATGAGGAGCACTGTTTCATTTAACATCACTTTGAATTTGACTGTTATGTCCTTTAGCTTGAGTTGATTGACCTCTTTATCACTCTGTCTCTCAGATAATGCACTCTGTGTGGTCCAGTTCCGTTTGGCCTCCTGTGGTCAGGACGGCTTGTTGAAGGTCTGGCTGGTCTCCCGGAACTTCTCTACAGGTAAAGACTCACCTGCTTCCTGCTCTCCTTCATAATCCTGCCCCCCAAAGGATACTTTTGTATGGAGGAGATCTATAAAGAACAATCATTAAAACTTATGTTATTATTATTATTAGTACTCAGTTGGTATATTGGTGTTTTCCAGGTTGTAAGATGCAGCTGATACACACACTGTCAGGGCAGTCGTCTGCAGTCCTGTGCTGTTCCTACTCTGCAGACGGACAACTTTTAGTCTCTGGGTGAGAACATGGACATGATTTTCCTCCTCCTCCTGCTTGTTCTCCTGCTCCTTCCTTCTCCTGCTTCTTCTCCTGCTCCTCTTACTGCTTCTCTTCCTGTTCCTCTTCCTGCTTCTCTTCCTGTTCCTTCTCCTGCTGCTCTTGCTCCTGCTCCTTCTCTTCCTTTTGCTCCTGCTGCTCTTGCTCCTCCTCCTCTTTCTCTTCATTCTCTTCCTTCTTCTCTTTCCCCCTCTTTCTTCTCCCCCACCAAATTCTGCTTCTCCTTCTGTTCCTCCTCCTGCTGTTTATGCTCCTTCTTCTCTTTTTCCTGCTCTTTTCCTTCTCCACCTTCTTCTACCCCTGCTTCTCCTGCTATACCTGTTCTTTCTTCTCCTCCTTCACATCGGCACTTCAGTATTTCGGTTTGATGATTGCATTTCAGATCGTTACTGTTTGCACTGCTGAGTTCTGTAACTAGATGGCGCTGTGTACTCATGAATACTCTACACTGGCGGAGAAAGGTTTACTCGTTGTGTGTGTGTGTGTGTGTGTGTGTGTGTGTGTCTTCTTATTCCTTACTCCCAGGTCTATGGATAAGAGTGTTGCGGTTTATGAAGCAGTGAGTGAACCGTTTTATTCTTTACTAAATTTCCTTCTGAATAAAACCTGATCCAAAAAAATCCTGATCCTGATCCTGATCCTGTTTCTCACTGCAGAATAGTGGAGTTTTACTCTACACCCTGAACCAGCATGAGAGGTAAGTGCTCTCTCTCTCTCCCTCTCTTTCTCTCTCTCTCTCTCTCTCTCTCTCTCTCTCCACCTGTCTGCTTTTTCTTTCTTTTAGTGTCGGTTTGTGTCCATCTCTCTGTCTTTTTATTCTATTGTCCTTTTCAAAGTCCCTCTTTCTTTTCCTGTTTGTCCCCCCTCTTCTTCCTCTGTTCCATTACTTGACCTTTTGTCCTGTTTCTTTCCATCTCTTGTCTTTTATCTGCCTGCCCCCCTCTCTCTCTCTCTCATCCAATTTTTCTCTGTCACCTTTTCCATCTTTTCATTTTACTTTCTTTTGTGCTTTTTTCTCACCAATCTTTCCATCTGCTCGACCCTCTTTCTTTTTATCTGTCACTCTCTTCAACTATCTTTCTGTTTGTCCCCTGTCTCTCCCTCTAGTGTCTGTTTTTTTTTTTTCTGTCACACTCGGTTTTCTACAATATAAAATTACGATTTAGTAAAAATATTGTTTTGTAAATCAAAGTCTAGAATAATCCGGATACTTTTGAAAACGTTTTAAAAAAGGAGAGTTTTTCCTGGCGTTAGGAGCAGAGACCGGATCTGTACAGCTGTGATTGGTTGTTACACTGTAAGGCAGCAGTTGCCATAGCGGTACAGCGCCCCCTACTGTGCGACTAAACAAATGAAAACCATCAGAGATTGTAACGTAACGCATGTTATAGATGGAATTTAAAAGCATAATTTCAGATGTAAAAAAATCTTTAGGGAAGTCTACATATTTGAGTCTGGAATTTTGAAATGAAAAATGTGTGAGAACGCTTTATACATGTTTACGTTTCTCTCTCCGAACCCCCTGTAATGCGTCTGTGCTGCAGGTATGTGACGGCGTGTGCCTTCTCCCCGACCGCGCCCCTCATCGCCACCGGCTCCATGGACAAAACGGTGAACGTGTGGAGGGTGGAGGACGGCTGCAGCGCTCAGGGTGGGCCAACACCTTATCCCATAATGCTTTGCGTGACGTGCGTGTGTGTGTGTGTTCAGTGGAAATATCAGCAAAATATATTTTGTGAAAATGCGAATAATAATAATAATGGTTTATTTAATCACCAGGTGCTGGACCTGATGGCAAATCTCTTCCAGGTGTGTGTGTGTGTGTGTGTGTGTGTGTGTGTGTGTGTGTGTGTGTGTGTGTGTGTGTGCTTTATAAACATAGTCCATTAATCTTTCTCTCTGTCTCTAATCCAGTCTCATATAATAAGATTCTGTTTCTCTTCATCCTGGTTTAGAAGACGTCCCTTGTGGCTCACAGGAAGCAGGTGAGATCAATCAGGCAGCGATCTGGTAATGAAATCATTTTATTGCATCGTAAAGTTTAAACAGGTTTTAACAAGGAGTTCGGGGATCTGACAATCAAAAACCAATCAAGAACTAAAAGAAATACAAATACCAAAATAAAGGCAATTAAAAAAGAGAAAAAAAATCTATAAAGTAAAATAAAATATAGTAATATATATATATATATATATATATATATATATATATATATATATATATATATATATATATATATATATATATAAGACAAATAAATGGGAATAAAACAAAGATAGATTGATTTATTAATAAATCAATTATTAATGAATTAATTAAATTATACATTATATTAGTTATATTTCTTATATTTATTTATGAATTAATTATTAATTAGTTTATAGTTAATTTTATTAATTAAGTTTGCGTATTTACACCCACACACACACACACACACACACACACACACACACACACACAGAAAACACACATACACACAATGTAAAATTTGAATAGAATAGAAATAAAAATCAGTATAAGTGTTTAGGAAATAAAAAGTTAAAAATACTAAAAAAGAAAAAATTATTAGAAACACTACAAAAATACATAAAAGAAGAAAAAACCTACAATGTAACAATATAAAAAAAGTTGTATTAAATAAATTATAAAAAAAAAAGAAATTGGAATAAAACAAAGTAGACAATTAATTAATTAAATTACATAAAAAAAAAATGAGCCACCAAACTATAAACTAAGTTTGCTTACACACACACACACACACACACACACACACACACACAACATGCTGTAGAGATTGACAAGCATGTAGACCCAAACTTCGCTGAGAATCCAGATCATCATCTACTGGAGCATCTTCAGGTAGACATCACGTGACCTTCTACATTAATGCCGTTTCACAGGCCACGTATTTAATCACAGTGACGGCGCCGTCGGTTATCCGCTCCGCTTTGTCTCCGAGGCACTAAATCACACAGATTACACTCCCTGCAGGGCTCAGATCCATCACTTCCTGTTGCTGTGTCTGGCAGGCAGGAAGTGGCCGGGTCATTCCAGGCTGACGGTGAGCGATTGGTCGGAGGATGATGTGTCGGCATGGTTACGGGAGGAGGAGCTAGAGAGCCTCGTCAACACGTTTAAGGCCAATAACATCGACGGGGCAGAGCTTCTCTCACTCAGCAAGGAGAGCCTCAGCTCGGAGCTCCATATAGGTGACACACACACACACACACACACACACACACACACACACACACATATATATATATATATATATATATATATATATACATATATAACATTAATTTAAAAAGTGTGCAGTACCTAACTGAGGTTGTAGTATTTGAATCTCAATTCAAACTTTTGTTGAGAAGTGGAAATGTGAACGCTGTACGTGTTCCCGCTCTGTGATTGGTCAGAGTCGTTGGGTTTGCGCAGTAAAATTCTGCGCAAGATCGAGGAGCTGAAGATGGCCCCGGTGTCCGACGGCATTCCTGACGAGTTCCTCTGCCCCATCACGCACGAGGTCATGAAAGACCCGGTGATCGCTGCAGGTCCGTGTTTAATCCGATGAAAACAAATTTCATATGTACAAAGTGAACATTGTTAACGCGTGTTTGTGTGTGTGTGTGTGTGTGTGTGTGTGTGATGTGCCGCAGATGGCTACTCGTACGAGCGGGAGGCCATCGAGGGCTGGATCAAGACGAAGACCCGCTCCAGCCCCATGACCAACCTGCCCCTGCAGACCACCCTCCTCACCCCTAACCGCACGCTCAAAATGGCCATCTGCCGCTGGACCAACAGCCAGTGATCAGCCGCGGCACACGTTCTCTCACAACGCTAGCTAACGCTGTAATGATTCTGAATCCGGTATGCTGGAAGCTTGCCACAATCCTCAAACACGCCGTATCGACGGTTAGCATGTCATCCTCGTCTAGACGTGCGCTTAATTAAAACGCAAAACTATGCAAAAGATGAACGACGTGCCTTGAGCCTGGAGTCTGTAGGAACCTCACGATACGGGTTTCTACATGGGTTTTCAGTCAAATCAATGGAGCTGAACTTTATTTAACCTGAAAAAAATCTATACATTATTTAAGGCTTATGTTAAGTTTATCTGTAAAAATGTGACAATTCGAGCAGCCAATTACTGATCATAATGAATGATTCATTGTTCAATTAATATCAATCATCATTTAAACAGTTATTGGTCAATTAAAAAATTTGCATTAATAGTTCAATTAATAATGAATGCAAATTAATTTCACTAATCGATTAACTAATTAATTGATGATTGATTAATTACTCATAATTATCGTCTCACAGCGAACTCTTAGGTTGAAAACCAGCACACTCCTAATGGCAGCCACAAGAAGGACCAGTTATACCCTATGTAGTGAGATTAGAAGGTGAATAGGATGTGACGTCACTGTGATCAGATCTTAGGAACGTCTGGGAAAATGTGAAGTATCTGTAATAAAATCTACTTCTATTCGAACGCATTACAATCAAATCTAAAATCTTACTGCATTAACTAATCACTTCACTGACTCTCAATGTTCATTTGCTCAATTAGCTCATTTTACTGCTCATCACATGTATGATCTCATGTATGATGTATGAAAGTAATTTTTATTACCAGCTG
Source organism: Silurus meridionalis (assembly GCF_014805685.1). Classification (NCBI taxonomy): domain Eukaryota; kingdom Metazoa; phylum Chordata; class Actinopteri; order Siluriformes; family Siluridae; genus Silurus; species Silurus meridionalis. The sequence continues at coordinate 1,978,022 of NC_060884.1, read as the reverse complement.
CAGGATTTTGCACTCCGACACAGCGTTTGTGATCGTCTGCATAGCCGAGGCTTTTTATAACACGCTACGCATTCAAATACACCGATGATGCTTTAGTTATTCATGTTTAGGCTCCGCCCAGCCACGATCAGCGCAAAGCAGCCAATCACAACGCTGGTAACATTCCATATACACACACACACACACACACACACACACACACACACACACACACAGAGCCTGTTAAAAGTGTGTAGTCGTTTATGGTTTTTGAGAGACACGTACATGTTCCTTATGTTTCTATGCAACAGTTTTCACGTTAACTAGACGAATTTTTACATTTCCAGATGTTCCACTTTATCTTAGTTGAAAACTATGAAAGCATGAACATCATCTTTACACACTCTCGGGATCCGGACGCTTCGTTTCTCCAAACGTTCGCCTGAAATACTTTTCCGTGCCTCTTGTACAACTCGCCAAAGATGTTCTTCACCAGTCGAAGATTTCTTTCTTGTGATGCAGTTCATCCCAGAGCAGTTCAGCAGGATTTAGGTGCGGTGACTGGGCAGGTCGTTCCAGGATAGAGATCACTCCAGACGACTGTTTACTCTCTAAGAGCTCGGACGTATTCGTAGCTTCGGCTCATCATCTTGTACGGTGAAGTCGGTTCCAATGAGCCGCAGTCCAGACAGAACTGCATGGTGCATGTTGAAGTATAAAGCCATGTTTGTTCAGGATTCCTTTCACTTTCTGGAAGCTTCCCTGCTCCAACCATTAAGCTTCTATCTGATCACATCATCATCTCTCCTCCTCGCCATCTCACATCTCAAGTTCTTCTGTTGGAGACAAAAACGTCCCATTTGGACTCCACAGAATTTTCTTCCACTCATTCGCCGCTTAATTCTTGTGTGTTTGTGCCTTCGCTGCATAGAAACCATAAGTTTTCCCCGCACTTTAAATCGGCTCTGTAGCACTGCTGTACTGCTGCACTGCTGCACTGGATTCGAGCCGTGTAAATACACACACAACCCTGGATGTGGCTTTGCAGTTTCATACAGACGGGTTAACGAAGGGTTAAATAAGTCTCAATAAAATTCCACTCTTTGACGCACGTTTTTATTTTTTTTTACGTCTCTCATTTCTTCCAAACTGCATCCCGGTCGATTTTTTATTTGCAAACACTATGCACTTGTAACCCAAGGTCACCCAAGGTCACAGACGTGAAGCCGGTGCTTGAAGTGGGCCTTTATTGTCGCGTTATGCAGCAAAATCGAAATACAATCAATAACAGTATTGTATATGGAACCCGAACGCGAATAACATACATATAAAATAATCTCTTAAACGTCACCGGTCTCGCGAAAACCTGAAACGGTTTCGCTTTCGGGATTAAACCACCGCTCACAGAGAGCCGAGCGAAGAAGTTCACGCCTCCTCACATAGACGTGGGTGAAAAATGGTTTCCTGTTTATTATGAGTATAAGACTGCACTATAAAGGGGGCATATAGTAATCCGTCATATATATATATATATATATATATATATGTTCAATTGGCAAAAGTATTGGGACACCCGCCTTTTCCAGCCATATGTGGTTCTTCCTCAAACTGTGACCCCAAAGTTGGAGGCACACAATTTAGTCGGATGTTTTTGGATGCGGTGGCAGGAAATTTTCCCTTCATTTAAACTTGAAGACCCAAACCTGTTTCAGCATCACAATGCCATGAAGATACATGGGTTGATGTGGAAGATCTCCTGCTGTAGAGCTCTGACCCTCAACCCTATTGAAGATTTTATCCATATAATGTAGGATTTATCCGTTTGTTGATCATAATTGCTATTTTAATAAACTTTCTTTTGAGCTTGAGATATAGATTTTTGTTGGGATGATGATAGTGATGAGGATGAAGAAGAAACATCTTTGAAATCTCACACTGTCGTCTTTTTGAGGGTGTGCGAACTTGTGCGCTCGCCTGTACGTGAACCTGAAGTCTTCATAAAGCATTAATTCTGGAAAGATTCTGAACTTTATAATATATTTATATGTAGCTGTGCAAAAATAACAATATAAAATGTTTTAAACGATAAACGAAGCTATAGAAGCCATAAATAAATTAATCGATATATTAGCAAGTAGAGAGGGTTATAAGGGAACGCACCACGCGCACACACACACACACACACACACACACGCGCATACGCATACATGCCCCGGTCAGGAATAACAGTGTGCTAGGCATAAATACTGCAATAAGAGACTCGTTAGAGAAATCACAGCTGCTAAAACTTATCAATTACCTACCGTGTAATACGTGACGGTCATTCAGCGGTTCCTGATCGGGGCTTTAAAGTGTTTTATCTGCCCTTATAGAAGAGTTCTACAGTAAACCCTGCTGCTGCAGCATGGGATAATTAGTACAGTACAGAAATCTCGTTACGTTCCTATTCGTAAAGCCGTTACTTGTTCGCCGTGGAGGTAAAATGCTGCCTGTTAAATGAGACATAAAGGCTAAAAGCAAAGCCTGATTCGTTAAACGTCGCTAACCGGTTGACGCAGAGTTTGTGCTTTTGGCGCTGCGGTCTTCACGGCTACACGTTGGACTCGATGAAGGAGCGTTTAGGTTTGATGGAACTGATGAGGATGGGGTTGTCGCGCGCCAGGTTGGCCTGCTTGTGCTGCTTGGCGGAGTGCAGCTCTTCCCCGTGAGTGCCGTTGTGGAAGGTCTCCTGGTAGGCGCTGCTTCCCGTTTTAGGGTACTGGAGGTCACAGGTCAGTCCCTGCACCAGTTCTTCCGTAGCGTGACCCTGCCAGCTGTGATTGTGCAGCGGTAGCTGTTGGAAGCGCGCCGTCTTGTCCGTGACGCCCATGAACGGGCGCGGTTTGTGCTCTTGCAGCCTGGAGGACACGTCGGAGACGGAAGCGGCGTTCTCGTTGGAGACCGAGCTGCGGTTGCGGTCCGATTGCACCCCGCCGAACGCCAGGCTCCCGGACGAGCTGGACACGCGCATGCTGCTGCTTCGGATGAACTCGGACCTACACTCTGGAGCACACTCTGCTGCCAGGGGCATGGTGTCCAGGTGACCCAGATGACCCCTGCCTCCTTGGGTGTCTCTGAGCGGCTCTCTGGTGTGTAAGCAGGCCCTGTGGTGGCTGTGGCTCTCTCGGCTCTTCACGCTCTGAGCCTGTCTGGACGGAAGGCGCCTGTGGGCTGACGGAGAAAGCGACTGATTCCCAGACAGCACCAGGCAAAGAGAGTCGGGCAGAGTTCGGCTCTGCTGCCAGTTCTCTTTCCTTTTCTCTTCTTTACTCGTCCTCTCCTCAACGCTCTCCTCCACCTGCACCAGCTTTATCCCGAGGCTCTCAGAACTTTTATGAGGCGTCCGAACGAGCACAGCTTCCTCCTCCTCCTCTCCATCATCATCGTCCTCGTCTTCGTCATCTTCGTCCGCCTCGGGCTGAGCGTGCGATGACGTGTGTTTCCCACCCGGGCGCTGATGGCACTCTTCTTCCACACGGGCCAGCAGGCGTCGGATCTCTCGGTTACTGGGACACAGACGCGCCGCCTCGTGGAGATCGGACAGCGCTGCCGCAAACTGCCTGAGAGACACAGATCGAAAATGAGAACCTTGGACTGCTTTTACATTTGCTGATTGTGTTTGTTTTTTTCCCGTTATCTCTTTACCCTGAATACATTAGTACATAGCATTTATAGAGACTGCACACGGTTTTGTTCTAAGTGTTCTGATCTGCTGTGATGCGTAGTGGAGCTTCTCACCTGCTGCTCCTCTTAGCTCGAGCACGAGCGTAAAAAGCTTCGTACGACCTCGGCTTCAGTTCCAAAGCCTTAGTGGCAAATTCTTCCGCCATGCCAAAGTCCTGCAGAGAGACAGAAGGAAAAGAGAAAGAGACGCAGAGAAGAAGAGAAGGACAGAAGGGTGGAGGGGAGGAGAAAGCGACCTTTATTATCACAAGCAAGATGTCAGTTTTGTCACAGATTCGCAATGGCTAAAGATGTAAAAAAGTGTTGGCATTTGTTTCATGAAGCATTGTTTTTAGCACACATGCATCTGTAAAAAACGATTAATTTATGCAGAATTATTATTATTATATGTGCTATATTTTTATTATTTAGAAAATGACAAATAAGTTGTGACCAATATTTTAGATCGATTTCTTCTCGCTAAACTGTTTCTCGAGCGCGTTCTCTCGTCACCGCCGCTGCTGAGTGAATATGGCGCAACGCAACGCTACGGAGACCGAGGCTCTCCTGAGAGTAAAAAAGAATTCAGATTAACATGGCAGAGGTAGAGCTGTAACTACTGCACACAGAACAGGAAAAGGACGTCTGGTTTTATTTGATCTTTTTCCTTTTTTTTTCTGCACAACAAGGCGTGTTTCTGAACCGAAGAAATAAAAGCGGCATATCAGTAACATTTTGAATTGCAGAGTCGAAATCGTATCTAAATAACTAAACAGTATATATGCATGTGGAAGCAGCCGCGTGGACGAGCGCCGGTACGCCAGTGGAAGGCGGAGAATATGCTGCTAGGTTTGCATGCCGTGCAAAACCTATTTAACAATATAAACAATATTTGTTTCATTTGTTGTATCGATTTCATCATCGAAAAGTCTTATCTTGGGGACCATCTGTGTTTTAAAGAATAGCATTTTAACCACAGACACAACCTGCTGGACCACAACCTGCTGGTCCGCTGCTTAAATCAGATTGCGTTGGGAAATTATCAGTAGTAAACAGTTACATAATAAAATAATCAGAACGGTGGAGTTTGTAGATGTTCATGAAGATGTTTTCTCTCTAGCTTTGTCCGTGTATTGCGGCTGCGCTGAGCGCTTCGGTGATCAGCCGGAGCTTATTATAATTCTGTCCTTGAGCAGAAGGTCGAAAAGATAGTGAGGCTAAAGATAATGGTGCTCTTTAAACGCTTAATGACGGACTGTTGTATTAAAATGGCTATTATACCTTTCACGCAATTCTTGCCAGCGGGTATCGGAGGAAGCCGGTGTGATCAAGCACAAGGTCTTCTCAATCATATTAGCAGCTTGAGGCAGATCTCTTTTTAATAGCGGACTGGAGGAGAATCATTTATGCGAAAAGAATCTGTAGCCAGTTGGTTGTGTTTAGTTGTTTTCAGTAGAAATAAGTCGATTGCTTAGAGAATGGCAGCGTCTCTTTCTGCTTTTAAAAACCGGAGAACATTTTAACCTGACACATGGTTGCCTCTGCAAGGAGGTTACACAAAAAATATACAGATTCAACAATGGTTCCAGTTTTGTGGAGATTTCTTATTTGATGTCCATCTATAATATAAAAAGTCGATAAAGGAGCTTGAAATGCCTTGGCATGGAAGGGAAGTGCCTCCAAAATTGTAGTTCAGTGGTTAAGATGTCAAACTTCTGATCAGAAGGTTGTGAGTAAAAATCCTACCACCACCAAGATGCCACTGCTGGGCCCTTGAGCATGGCCCTTAGCCTTCACCTGCTGTTGTTTGAATAAGATCATTGTAGTTCGCGCTGAAGAAGGGCCTCTGCCGTAAATGTTATATTATGGATAGAACGTTAAATAGACAAACCATAGACAAACTTAAAGGCGACGAGATGATAGACAAACGGATTCTTTTCATTTTATTCTTTATTCACTCCGTAACATTCTATGATGTGACGGTGACTCACGTTGGTTTTGCGGCGGCAGCGGGACAGGTTGAGGTACAGAGAGACCCGCAGCTCTCGAAAGGCCTTCAGGTCTTCCCCGAAGCCTTCTCTTGGAAACTTCCTTAGTGCGTACTGGTACCTCTGAGCTGCTTCCTTCATCTTCCCTTTCTGAGAAGAAACGAGGACTTGAGAGGTGAGAGGTTTAAAGAAACACCTCCCTAAGAGAAGAAGTATCACCCGCCCATGACTGACCTTGTACAGCAGGTTGCCTTCCTCCATCAGCTTCTGCAGCAGGATGATGAGGATGTCGGGTTTAGAAGTGGCCATGGCCCAGGCAGCATTTCCTTCAGGGAGAGCGGAGGGAGAACAAAAAAAAAATGAGAGAGAGAGAGAGAGAGAAACGGACGTTAGATCGCACGTCTCACCGCCTCCCTCTGTCTCCTTACCGTTATCTAGACTGGCCTGAGAGAGTTACCTAAAGCTTGTACCTGATCGATCATAGGGAGACGTGCGGTACCCTTTAGCAGCAGGTAAGTGAAGGCCAAAAAGAGAAAGAGAGAAGTAATGTGAGAGGAGTAAAAACACCCACACACAAACACACACCATACAAATCTACACACACAATATAAAGTCCTGATTACAATATTTAAAGGGGTGGTTAACAATGTTTTAGCGTACATTCAGCAGCACCTGAATGCTAGCGTGAGAAAGCGTGAGAGGTGAGGTGCTTTCTGGATTAATAACCTGTTTCTCCTGATCGTTTGGAAATGTTTGGTGAACATCAATGATTTTTCCAAATCCTGGTACATCAAAAAGAAGCCCTCTGAGCTGATATGTCCCTCCTTGGAACAGATATTTCAGATATTTAGTTCTGACTTTTGCTGACTGGGAAAAGGGGGAAAAGTTGTACCGCACATTTTAATCATGGAAAAATCATTGATTGCCCCTTTAATCGTAAAAAAAAAAATCCCTATCAGCACCATTAATCGTGGAAAGAAATCACTGACCACACCTGAATTGTGGAAAAAAACACTGGCCACGTGAAAAAATCACTGACCGCATCTTTAATTGTGGAAAAAAATCATACCGCACCTTTAATCATGGAAAAATCATCGATCGCACTTTTTAATCATTAAAAAAAAAAAAATCCACTGACCTCATGGGAAAATGACAACGCACTTTTAATCGTGAAAAAAAAAAATCACTGACCGCACCTTTAATGCAGATTATATACACACACACATACACACACACACACACAAAACGTTTCCTATCACTACAGCAAATTTAACGCTACATTAAAAGACACGACTCAACTAAAAAAGGAATAATTTTTTCCTGTATATTTTTTCACCAGAAGAGGAGGAAACGATGTAGAGACACATGGCATTTGTCAAACCTCAGCCCAGCCTGTACTTATCCTGCTGTCTGATTACGGTGGGCAGAGCTTTCGGTTAATGCGAATTTAGACGTGGTTGTTTTTTAGTGGTTCGGTGGTCAGTGCTGAAATCAAACCTACCGCTCAGGGGAAGAAAAGAAAAGCGGCAGAGTGCTTAGCTAACTGGAGCAGCACGCACCATGCTTTTTTCTCCATCTGGTCTCAAAGTGAGACGTCTGAGTTCTACTGTAACCGGGGTGGGGGGACGGGAAGGACGTGTGACGTTAATCATTTCTGCGGTTTGGACCCAGACGGCCTCGTACGCATTGTAGTGTTTTTTTTTGTCTTTATTTTGTGGCTCGGTCACAACGAGACGAGTCTCGACACAAGCTTCAATTTAGACATTATTATTCGCTCGATATGTGTCCGGAAAAAAACCACGCTGTATTTTGTATAGAATCTTTTTTAACTATTAATATGAAGAAAATTCGACAGGATTAAATTCTTCGAGATGCAATGAAGCTCCTTTTTTTGCTGGAAGTAATGACAGATCGTACATCACTGACGCTGCAGTTAAGGAGTGGGCCAGTGGCTCAGCGGGTTTGCGCAAAACGTAGCGTGAAAACATGGCCTCGTTTCCGTTACATTTAGGACTCAGCAGAGGAATAGAGCGTGTGCTGAAGAGAGAGAGAGAGAGAAAGAAACAGCCACATTCTGGATTCGGCTGATCTAATTTCAGTGTAAAGGGTAAACTCAGGAGAAAGGTGTGTGTGTGTGTGTGTGTGTGTGTAGAGAGTGTTCTGGAGCACTCCTCACCCAGCTTGGCCCCTTTCTTCAGCAGAGTGACGACGACCGAAGTGTTGCGGCTGCCGATGGCGCGGTCGAGGGGTCTCATGCCGCTGTAGTCCATGTGCTCGATCACAGCGCCACGTTCCACCAGGTAGTGCACCTGCAGCAGCGAGGAAACACGCAAACACTCAAAACACCGTAATCTCACACACACTGAAGGCCGGGTCACAGGAGATCATAACCAGGTGCTGACAGGAGTGAAGACACTCTGGATTGGAGCTGTGCATAAAAATATCTCAGCGTCGGGGGAGGGGCAGTATTTAGCTTTTAGTAATTGAAGTGTTAATTAAGTCATTGATGCAGCCGAGTGGTTGAGGCATTGGATTCTGGATCGGGAGGTCACATGTTTAAATCCCTGCCACTGATGGGCCCTTGGCCAAGGCCCTTAACCTCAACTGCTTGGATGTAAAGTAGCTCTGGACAACAGCATCAATTCAATATTTCATAAAAGGCTTTTGTATTTTTGCTTTGATTTAAATCTATAATACAACTATTGTTGTACTAAATGACAAAACAGGATCGTTTAATTAATTTAATGAAATTCAATTATTTAATTAATTAATTGGACTCAATACATGTAAATATATATTTTTTTATTATTTTATCCTGAAGTTGTACATAGGCCTGTGTTTTACCTCAACACAACACTCCAATCACGTGTCCTAAGGTAATCACGATCGCCCGGTGTGTGTGTGTGTGTGTGTGTGTGTGTTTGTGTTTTAATCTCTATTTTCAACGCACAATGTCGGCGTCTCCGTAAAAAGCGGCGAGGTCGAGAGGAGTGCGTCCGTTCTTATCAGCGTGATCGATTTGAGCTCCTCTGTCCACCAGCAGCTCCACTACGCCCTTCTGGCCCTTCAGACACGCCCAGCTCAGCGGCGTCAGGCCTTCCTTATCCACCGCGCTCATGCACGCTCCTGCATCACAAACACGATCACTAGTACGAAATACCTGCAACATGCACCCTCCTCACTTTATCAGAGCTCGCCGTACTCACCCTGCGAGAGAAGGAAGTCCACGGTGGTCACATGACCCTCACTGGCCGCAACCATCAGCAGAGAGCGGCCATGTTTGTCGGAGACGTCGAGCTCGGCACCGTGCTGCAGCAGCAGTTCCACGACCTAACCAGAGAAAACGGGAAACTCGAGCATTATACAATCCGTTTGTGTGTGTGTGTGTGTGGATGAAATCTAGTGCAGCTTCCCAAACCTATAACCCTACTGAGTGTAGTTTTCTGGACGCGCTTTGATTTTCAATTTACACCATATGTTTGGAAGGTGAAGACTAACACAGGGCTGAAATCTGAGCTTCTTGTTTACAATATTTGATCGTCAGAGACGGATGAAACTGATATAATTGTATCTGCTCTACTGCACTATAGATTCTATCTACTGTATTGTAATAAAGTCTGTACTGTACAATGCTGTATTGTTCCACACTCTACTGTACTAAACAATACAATACTGTACAATACTACACCATACTGCTCTGTACCCATATGTATTATATTATACTGTACTTAAGTATAACAGTTTCAGGACCGTGCAGGACCCTGGTTTTAGGAGCTCACCTGCGTGTGTCCGTGTTTCACAGCGGTGTAAATGGGATTTACGCCCCTGCGGTTTGGCTGCGTTATCGTGGCCCCCTGTTCCAGCAGGAACACACACGTGTCCAGCTTCCCCCGGCCGGCAGCAGCACTCAGAGCTAACGTCAGAGACAAGTCAAATTACTCAAATTATACTGAGGCTCATCGTACATCTGCATGAAAATTCAGGATTCTTTTTTTACACAGACACACACACACACACACACCTGTCTCCCCCCATAGCGTGTCAAGGCCATCGATTTGCACGCTCAGCTCGTTCTTATTCAGACCCACCAAGTTCTTCAGCACCTGTACAGCAAGAACATGACAAACTGAGTCAATAGAATATAATACAGGGTTGTCCTGCATGTCTAGCATCGTTGGGTTAATAGATCTGAGCAGGGAAGAGCAAATCCAAATAATTCCACTCATGGAAAAACGGATATTTTGCAAGCAACTGCTTTTGTTTCACCACACATCATTTTTTTTTTATCCATCACACACCCTGTAGGTCACAATGCACTACATGGATGCATGTTTGTAGACACCTGACCATCATATGCATCCTAGTTCATCCTGAAGGTGTTCACTGGGTTTGAGGAAAATAAGGTCTCTGTGCAGGACACATGAAACCCTCTTCCACTACAACCTTAACACACCATGTCCTCATAAAGCTCATAGTCATGGTGGAACAGTGTTTGAGTGTCTTAGTTAAAGTAGTCGTGAATCCACTGTCATCGTTTCAGAAAACAAACACTGCATAAAATCCCCCCCAAAATATATAGAGTTTTGTATTGAGAGAAACCCGATGGAAAGAAACTGCAGCACCTTCAGTGGGTTAGGCTTCCTCAGTAATGGAAGAGTAATACGAGTTGTATCCTTTTATGTGTGTGCGTGTGTGTGTGTGTGTGTGTGTGTGTGTGTGTGTGTGTGTGTGTGTGTTTGTGTGTGTGTTACCTGGACGTGTCCCATGCTAGAGGCAGCGACGAAGGCTTGCTGCACTATTCTGCCCTTGTGGCTTTGTTCAGCCTGTGCTGCGTCAGAGCTCCATTCCTGTTCCAGAAGATACTGAAGGATTTCAGCATGACCTCTCAGGGCAGCGTGAACCACCACACACTGACCGCTCTTATCCATGTGATCCACCTGGTGTGCAGGATTCAAACGAAATAAAACCCAGGGTTCATCTTCCAGATTTGGGGTGCATGGATCATGAATGAATCAGAAGTAGAACATTTAATTGATCCTTTAGTAAAATGGTTTGGTTGCAGTTGCCCAGTAAAAGATGAAAGTAAAAATAATTAAATAAATAATCAGAAAAGTCAAGACTACAATAATTGTGAGCAACTCATAAAATATCTCAACATTTGCGATCATCACAGTTCCAACACCAGCTTCTCCATGCCAGAGCCTTTAACATTCTTATTAAATATTAGTATGGCATGAAAACCTATAACTATATATAGATATATCTTTATTATCCATATTGTATAATATCTATTTCACGGAGCAGCAGTTTAACACTCAGAGGGAGGAGTTTCGGAGTTTGATGGCCGCAGGCAGATCTTCTGTGGCGCTCTAGGGTGCATCGTGGACGCATGTGTGATGTGGAAAGCTGCAAGATGGTGGAGCCTTTGTGACAGGGAGGCCTGTGTAAGTGCAGAACTTGTAAGAAGAACCTACTGGAATAGAGTAGACGAACAGGCTTCTGTGGTACAGTGTAATATTATAACGCCTAAAGGAATAATACTTTACGTGGACTTCATTTCTGGGTCGCTGTACAGTTTTGAAACCAGGCCACCCATTTCGTCCTGACACATTTGCCTAAGAACCTTAATTGAGACTTAAATATGGAGTAGAGGGAACATCCAGACTGACCTTTGCCCCTTTCCGGCAGAGCAGGTTTACCACGCCGAGGTGTCCGGCGGCCGCGGCGTAACACACGGGCGTCATGCCGTTCTCCGATACGCCGTCCACCGGAGCGCCGAACTCTAGCAGGAGAGCCACCATCTCCAGATGACCCAGGTGAGACTGTACACACAGGGCAGGGGCGCTGTTGAGCACCTCGGTGCGGTAACACACATTCGCTCCGCCCAGGATCAGCAACCGAGACACCTGAGGAAACACAGGAGTGACGGATGGATTTCTTTGGGTATTAAAAAAAACATCAATAAACCCCCAAAAGAGAACTCTGGCTTGAATAAATTACAACTGGGAAAATTTCATGCTGCCAAATGCATCCGAAGGCGTCCTACACAATTGTGTGCCAAATTTATAGTTAAAGTGTTCAGAAGAACCACATATGGCTGGAAAAGTCATGTGTCCCAATCCTTTGTTCGATTTAGTATGTATACATACGTATAAGAACCATTTAATGCCAAGTAAGAAAAAGCCCAAAGAAAACCTCTTTCTGGAGCTCGTCTGACTGAAGTGTGTTACGAGAGAAGGTTATTGAATTCCCCCTTGCAGCAGTAATAAAATAATAAGCCTTCATCCCCTTTACAAACACATCATAAGATCCTTTTTAAACATCGTGCTGGTGTTTCCCGCATTCGTTTAATGCTGGGATGTGCATCACAACCGAAGAGAGATGAGGCGGGATGAAGGGGGATGAAGTGGGATGAAGCAGGTAAAAGCGGGATAAAGTAGGATGAAAGTGGATGAAGCAAGATGAAGCGAGATGAAGTAGGATAAAGAGGGATGAAGCAGGATTAAGAGGGATAAAGCAGGATAAATCAGGAAGAAGTGAGATGAAGGGGGATGATGTGGGATGAAGAGGGATGAAGCGGGATAAAGCAGGATGAAGGGGGATGAAGAGCGATGAAGCGGAATGAAACGGGATGAAGAAGGATGAAGCGGGATGTAGCAGGATGAAGCAAGATGAAGGGGAATGAAGCAGGATGAAGATGGATGAAACGGTGTGTAGCAGGATGAAGGGAATGAAGCAGGATAAAGAAGGATGAAGCGGGATGTAGCAGGATGAAGCAAGATGAAGGGAAATGAAGCAGGATGAAGAGGGATGAAACGGTATGTAGCAGGATGAAGGGGAATGAAGCAGGATAAGGCAGAACAAAGCAGGATGATGCAGGATGGAAGGGGATGAAGCAGGATGAAGCAGAATGAAGTTTGGGCTGATTACCGTGCTATTTGTTATGTAAGCTTGTTTTTGATTAGGCGTAAAAAAGCTTCCGAAGGTACGGCATGTGTTGGGCACGTGAAGGACAAGGATGTGGACGTGTGTGCGAGTGTGTGCGATTGTGTGCATGTGTGTGTTACTGTAACTCACCTTGACGTTGGGTGTGTAGAGGTTTCGGAGTGAGGACAGAGCAGCAGACAGGCTGTCTGTACTGTGACTGATCCACAGGGCCTGGAGAACGCTGGAGGACACGCCCGTCCTCTTGCTGAGTCCCTGCGAGGAGAACAGCGTGGAAAACATCGTTAACTCACTCTGATGAAAGATGTGATCTTTCACCTTCTGTCTCTTCAGCCTGCATCAGTATTCATGTCATGTTTTATTGAGGCTGTCTGAAGAAACCACACTACATGGCCAAAAGTTTGTGGACACCCGAGCATAAGATTGGTATGTGCTTCTTTTTTGAAAATCCCATTCCAGATTGAGTCTCTATTTACTGCTATAATGAGCTCCACTCTTCTGGGAAGATGTTCCACTAGATTGTGTGAAGATCAGCTACAATGGTTTTAGTTTAGTTAAGTCAGGTACTGATGTGGGTGAGGGAAGAGGGTTTAGAGCTCTATAGCAGGAGATCTTCCATCAAATCCAACCCATGGAAAGCAACTGTGTTTAGGAAAGAACCACACATGGGTGGAATTGTTGGGTGTCGGGTGTCAATTCTTTTGACCCTTCCCACTTCACTGCTATCGGTGAAATTCTTCATGTGAAATGTGACCGCGTGCGTCCGGGTGTATGTACCTTGAATATGTGTGCTTTGAGGATGTGGTGACCCAGCTCCATGGTCTGCTGCCTGTTCAGCTTCCCTTCTTGTCGAGAGAGCATGAAGGCCATCAGGGCATGTCCGCTCCTGTGTGACACGAGTGAAACCAGCCACATCAAATAACAGCAACAAAATTATACAACAATTAAATCAGTCAAAAGTTCCATAAAAAAAGCAGCTTCTGACCAAACAAAATGTTTATATTTATGTTTATATGTGATACAGTTTATATCAATTTCCCTAAATTTCTAATTCATTCCGATAAATTCCTGTTAATTCCCATAGATTCCTGGTAAGTATCCCACTTTTTGGAATAATTCCCAAATTTCCCAGATAAAGATCCCTTGGAAATTTCCGGAAATTTTTCACCCCTTTGCAGCCCTAATCATCAACTGTTCACTACGAAATTAATTAAATATGCAAATTTTATTCGTCCTGAAACCTAAAGCTCTCATCTGTTGATAGAAAATCGGGTTATCCGATACAATTAAATGTGAATTTGTGAATTATATGACGGCTCACGTCCACACACACACACACACACACACACACACACACACCCACCAGAGGTGGGAAGTAACGGAGTACAAATACTTTGTTACTGTACTTAAGTAGTATTTATTTTTCAGACAACATTTTACTTTTACTCATTACATTTTTACACAAATATCTGTACTTTTTACTTTTTACATTTTCAAAACCGGCTCGTTACTTTAGTTTTAATCCACTGATTTGGTGAAATGTTTTTTTTATTTTCACTGTGCGCCGATTTCAGCCGAACAACTGATTTCCTGTTACTGCGCGTCTTTTTCAATCCGCTGGTGTATAAAGTCCTGACTCTCACTCACCACAGATGTAGACTAGTTTATGGAGCTAAGAATCAGCAGGCAGAAGGCAGTGAGAAGTTTGGGGTTAATGTGGATGAGACAGAGGGAGTCAGTGATGAGAACATGACTGAGATCTGACACATTCCTGATCATCATCATCTTTTCTCTGCTTGTGTTCTATATGTGGATCTTCAGCCTGCATACATTCATTAGGTAACAACATTTTAATTAGTTTTGTATTAATATATATGTATGTATGTATGTATGTATGTATGTATATATATATATATTTGGCTGTCAAAATTAAAATTATTGTAAACGGCACTAAATTTTGTTAACGCTATTTATTCAGCGCACATTTCTGTTTCACCATTTTTATAGAAAAAGTAAATACATAAATAAATAACTAAATAAAAAAGAGGCGCAATTAAAACCTTCAGCAAAAAATACGTTTATCCACGACGTCCTTTCTTAGATATAAAATAAATAAATAAACTCCAGATAAAATTTTTTAATCAGTAAATTTTTGTTTTATTTCTGCGCCAAGTCTCAAATCAAACACCAAATCCGCCATGTTTTACACAATTAACCCTCTAGGTGGCGTTTTGTGGGTTTTTCCCTCATAATGGCGACACAAACTTAAATGACTGTCTTTATTGATCGTACAGATAAAAACAATACATCATTCAAATCTGTAAAATGTCTATAATTTTATATATATAAGCTTCCTGACTTGACTTGAAGAGGTGCAGTTTCTCCGGTATCACCTCATTAACTGTCCGTGTGGAAACATAGCAAAGGCTCTTAATGATGTCCACACGTCTCTGCACTGATATAGCCTTTATATTTAATCACTGTACATATGCTTACATACATATCACATGCTGTAAATATGATACATGTTTAACACCTCCAAGCTGCCAGTTTTGGGCACCTGAGCAAGCCCTTAACTCACTACTGCTCATTTAGTAAATGAGATCATTAAGAGTCACTCGGGAGAAACACTTCCAACAGGAAGTGGCTATATCTCGCTATCTTTGTCTCTCTATTTTCTCTATCTAATTGTCTCTGTGTCTCTTTTAGTAAATGTCTCTGTCTCACTGTATATGTCTCTCTCTTGCTGTCTCTCAATTTGTTTCTCACTCTTTCTAAAGCTGTGTCTGTGTCTCTTTGTCTTTGTCTCTGTCTTTCCTGCTTATTTACATGTCTAACAAAGTTTTGAATTTTGAAAGTAATGCCATTAGTCATCTATGATAAAAGACTTTCCTGGTTCGATTCTTACCTCTAGTTTCATATTGAACATTATAAGAAGTTTTTAAAAACAGAACAATAAAAGGTCATTAAAATTGGTTGCTGGTAAATCATGGTATATCAGTGGTGCAGGTGTTGGAGATGTGGTTCTTGTACCTGAGTCACTTCTCATAGACTTCGAGTAACTGAAAGAATGAACAGGAAGGAGAAGTTTTGACCCTCTACCATCATGATCTAAGAGAAAACAGTGGTCTCTTAACTATAGAAAAACCAAGAGTCCAATAAGCAAAGGCTTGTTTGTCACCCCTCTGGTAGTGTAGTGGTTAGTAATGCAGCCTCTGCTATCTGACTCACCCGGTTCAATTCCTACCCTGTAGCTTTCCTTTAAATTGTTTAAAAAGTTTTATAAAAAAAACAAAAAAGGTCATAAAAATCCAGTTCTTGCAGGAGATCCTGTGGCTCAATTGGAAGAGCTTTGCCTCTGGGTTGAGAGGTTGCTGGTTCAAACCCCAGCCAGGGCTCAAAGTTAAGAGTGTGGAAGGTTCTGGTGACCGTAGTGAGGAAGGTGTCAGAAATGGCTGCGTGGAAGGTCGGATGTGGACGGTTTCAGAGGGCGTATCCTGAACCAGGGGGGCAATATTCAGGCGTCTGCCCCCCTGGCGTCTGAGAAGCTGAAAACAGGGAGTTATGAAGCAAAAACATCCAAAAAAAGTATGAACTTAGGCTCCTGGCCCAAAAATTTTTTTTTCTCACCTCCCCATAAATGCAAAACTTTCACCCTCAATATTTATATTTATTTATTTTTTTTTTTTTTTGAGGCTATAACCCAGCAGGTTTTTACAGCCTTTGCTCAGTCACCCACTCCATTGCTCACCACACACTAATTTCCACACAACTTACCCAGTGTGGGGACAAGCCAGATTTGAACCAGCAACCTCTGAGCTCAGAGGTAAGGCTTTTACCACAAAGCCATCAAGTCCCACAACTCACCTTCTTTTTTTGGGGGGTTTATCCTTTGTTTCATGCTTCAAAGCAAGAAATTTAGACCAAAAAGAAACACAGAAAGCAGGATTCGAAACCCTGAACCCCACCAACAGCAAAATACCAGTCTTAACCCACTGAACCATCAGGAAGGACAAGCTGTGCCAATTGTTAGAGCAGGTCTATCTTTTCTTTCAAATCATTAACACAAGAATATAATGCTAAAGACAGACTTAGGAAGCAAAACCATATCATGACTAGCAGGGACAATGCAGGATTTAAACCCTAATTCACACCATTAGCAAGGCACCAGCACTAACCCACTGAACCATCAGGAAGGACAAGCTTGGAAGCTTGTTTAGAGCAGATCTATCTTTCTTTTTAACCCATCAAAACGAGAATATGAAGATGTAGGAATCAGGAATTTAACCTACCTCATGACTAGCAGACAGAAAGCCAGGTTTGAACCCTGAGCACCAACATTAGCAAAGTACCAGCCTTAACCCACTAAACCATCAGGAAAAAACAGGATAGGAAGCTTGATTAGAGCAGGTCTATCTTTCTTTTCAAACTATCAACACAAGAATTTAAGGCTAAAGAAAGATGTAGGAAGCAAATACAGATGTAAGTAACACAAGTTGAACCCACATTGTAAATAGCAGGAAAATAGCAGGATTCGAACCATAAACCCACCACCAGCGAGATACCAACATTAACCCATTGAACCATCGGTGAGGACAGGCTGGGAAGTTTGTTAAGAGCAGGTCTATCTTTCTTTTCAACCTATTAAAAACAAAAATCTATCGCTGAAGAAAAATTTAGGAAGTGAATCCTGATCGTGACTGGCAGGCAGAAAGCAGGATTCGAACCCTGAACCCCACCAAAAGCATGACACCTGATTTAACCCACTGGACCATCAAAGAAGACAGGCCAGGAAGTTTGTTTAGAGCAGGTCTATCTACCTTTAAACCATCAACACAAGAATATAAAGCTAAAGAAAGATTTAGGAAGCAGGAACATAACCGACATCGCAACTAGCAGGATTCAAACCCTGCTCCTTACCACCAGCGAGACACCAGCCTTAATCCACTGAACCATGGAAGAGATCAAACTGTGATGCATGTTTAGATGAGGCACAAGCCTTAAAACACTGAGCGACCACTGCTGAACAGCATGTGTGCTTTTTGGAGGGTTCATACTTTGTTTCATGCCAGTGCAGTAAGAAGGAAGGCATGTAGGACTGGCTTTGAAACCGGATCACCAGCATGGACTATATTAAGGACCATGTTCAGGCTTAACCCACTGAGCTACCACAGAAGTGCTTTTTGGTGGGGTTATCTTTCATTAAAGACCAGGAAATCAAGAAATTAATCCAACACAGAAAGGACAGAATTGAAATGTTTTCAGAGTGGACAAGGTCCAGAAGTTTTATTTACCAACACAGCAACCACCAGCTCAACCAGGAATCAAACTCTCAAACTCATCCTCGTGGGGACCCTGACATTAACCCACTAGGCCATCACATCCATCCATCCAGCTTTCTATCTATCTATCTATCTATCTATCTATCTATCTATCTATCTATCTATCTATCTATCTATCTATCTATCCATCCATCCATCCATCCATCCATCCATCCATCCATCCATCTATCTAATATTATGTGAGGTCCAGTTAACAGCTAAAACAGGTAGAAGTAATAACTACTTTTTACTAAAGTACATGTCTGAGCCAAAACTTCTTTACTTTCACTTGAAAAAAAAAAAAAAATCAGTACTTTTACCCGAGTATTTTAATACATGAGGATCTGTACTTCTACTTAAGTAAAGGATGTGTACTTTTGCCACCTCTGACACACACACACACACACACAAACACACACTTGTGTCTAGTCTGGTGTGAATTCTGATCACGACTCTTAATGAGATGAGACGTGTAATACCAGAAGTTGCGTTTTAAGAGAACGTCCTCTCTGCCCTGAGAGTCTTTTTTTTTTTCAAAACATGCTCCTATCAATTACTCCGTGTCATGCCAGCTCTGCTTGATTAAATGCTGGTTAAAAGGCATCTAGACGCAAGGCTCCACAGCACAGACTGCTTTCTGCACAGCGAAAAAGGTCACGCATGGTTAACGTCGTGTCGGGGGGGCTTTTGTGAAATGTCCTCTGCATCCGGGTTAAGTACAACGTGACAAAGCCAGCTCCATGAAGATCTGTTGGAATTGGTGGAAGATCTCCTGCTTTAGAGCTTGGAACCCTAATGAACATGAATGAATTTAACCACTGACTGTACCCCAGATGCCTCCTCACCTCACCTACATCAGTACCTGAATGTACTAACACCCTTGTGGATGAATGAATCGCCACAAAATTTAGTCAAACATCTTCCCACAAGAATGGAGTTTCTTATTAGAGCAAATGTGGATCTGCAAACTTTTGTCTATATAGTGTATAGTGTAGCTCACCTCGGATCGCACAGGAACTCGGTGCTCTCACCGTCTGCTCTCCAGACCAGCCATTCCCTAAAGGACGGGTGGCAGAACATGCGCGTCCGGTCACGTCGGCCAATCAGGAAGCAGGAGAGCGCTTCCATGCGTTGCTGGAAGTCGCTCCATTCGAGTGTTGCTTTCAGGTTGCCGGCGTTTAGCGCGCGAAACAGTTGCTCGTCAGTTAGCGGGTGCAGCGAGGCGAGAGCGACGTTCAGGACGGGCATCACCCGCTCGAAAGACGCCGGTGTCGGGAACCTGATGTTGCACTGAAGCAGGTAGAGTTCAGTCAATGACACGGGCAGCACCTTGTAACCGGAGCTCTTGATCAACAGGTGGCCTTTCTCCAGCAGGTCCAACACCAGCTTCAGGTAGAGATAGGAACCCTGACTGCGGCTCACCAGGTGCGAGCTGAGCTTCGACCCGGCCGCCGGTTCGCTCTTGCCACTGGCGGTGACATTGCTGAGGATGGAGGCGCTGTGCTCCACGCGGTGCTGCACGTACGTGTGCAGGTCGGCAGAGACGGACTTGTCGTGGATGTCGTCCAGAGATATGATGGGGAACGGGAGCAGGCTGGTGACGTCCTGCAGGAAGTCAGTTATAAACAGAGGAAAAGGTAAACAGGAAATCAGAAGAGAAAATGCAAAGCTTTCCCGATTAATTTAAAATTGGTTCTTTTTTTTGAAGCATCGATGTCACACTGCACTTACAACGAGCCGAAAAAATTTCATGAACTTTATGAACTTATGAACAATTTATGACCTGTAATTAATATAAAGTCTCTTGATTAATGTTTAACACTCACCTACAACCCAAACACTGACAAAATTACTCCGTAAATACTTCGCAAACTCGTCACTTCAGGCAGCAGCAGCAGCAAGTAACCCATTTATGATCTGAGGACATTGTGATACAAGTTTACAAGCACCTGCTATTGAGTAGCTATGAATCTTTCTCTCTCTCTTCTTCTTTGTCTCTCTCTTTCTCTCTGTCTCTCTCTGGACATCTGCACCGTTGTACCCGAGCCACTGACCCCTCTTATATAATCCCCCTTCCAGCAGGCCACAGTCCAGCCTGTTAACATGGTGACTGATCAGAACAAATGTTCTGCTTAATGCAACAGCCAAAATGGCGTCAAACCACCAGCCAGCAACAGTAGCCTCAGGAGAAAAACCAGTCCTAAAGCTAAAGAAGGGGAATAGGGTATTTCCTGGAGTATTGCACCTCGTGAGGTATCCAAACTCATGTTAAAAATTGTTCAGTAACTAAAAAAAGGATTTAAAAATCCTGCTCTGCTTCATTATAACTACCTGTAAAGGGTTCGAAACGAGCTCGCACTGCTCGCACAACTGCCCATGCCTCAGAGCGAAAAACTCCTAGATCCCAAAATCCCCCGTTCCCC
Source organism: Silurus meridionalis (assembly GCF_014805685.1). Taxonomy (NCBI): domain Eukaryota; kingdom Metazoa; phylum Chordata; class Actinopteri; order Siluriformes; family Siluridae; genus Silurus; species Silurus meridionalis. The sequence continues at coordinate 1,957,664 of NC_060884.1, read as the reverse complement.
TGTGCCACCTTGTATTATTCCATGTAACCGAGTTCGATCCAAAAACTGCAGCATGTTAGCATTTCAGAGAAACGGTTACTATTTAGTGCACACAATTTATATCATAAAGAGCCAATAGCATCGGTTCTTTCTCCTTAGAAAAAAAAATTGCTCCACCAGAGGACTATTATACACATTTTGGGGAAAAAAAATAAAAAATTATTCCACTAATCAACAAATTAAATCAAAACGGAACAGCATTGAAATGCAACCAGGAATAAATAAATGGGAGAAAATTTTAAATAATTACAAAAAATATAGAAAAAATACAATAAAAAAGTAGCACAAGCCTGAGTATAAAACTGATCCGAAATCAGTCTCGTTCAAAGGTTCGAACTCACCACCAGGTTCACCCTGACAGTGACGACCAGTTTAAGCCAGGTGGGGAACTTGGAGATGATCTTGGAGATGAAGGAGGCGATCGTGTCTCCGTAGTCGGGTTTGTGGAACTCGGCCTCGTTCAGACCGTCCACCAGGATGATGTAGTCGTCCTCGGAGATCTTCCTCTCTGCACCAGGTCACGTGGGGAAGATCAGGAGGGGGCAACAGACGTTAATGTGCTTTAGATTCGTGCAATATTATGTTTATTGTGTGTGTGTGTGTGTGTGTGTGTGTGTGTGTGTGTGTGTGTGAGCCGCTTTATATTTTGTCTGTTAAAAAAATGTTTGTCACTAAAAATAGAATAAATTTATTTTTATTAAATTTTAATTATTAAAAGCTGAATAATAATAATAATATAATAATAATAATAATAATATAATTTAAAATAATATGATTTGAATACATTGAAATTTCAGTAAATCAAACTTTTTTTTTTATATTTATTTTTATCCTTATTTTTAAATCCCACTTTATATCACTACACTACACACTCAGACTACACAACACTACACAACACTACACTACACTACACACTCAGACTACACAACACTACACTACACTACACACTCAGACTACACAACACTACACAACACTACACCACACTACACACTCAGACTACACAACACTACACAACACTACACTACACTACACTACACACTCAGACTACACAACACTACACAACACTACACTACACTACACTACACACTCAGACTACACAACACTACACAACACTACACTACACTACACCACACTACACTACACACACTCAGACTACACAACACTACACTACACACTCAGACTTCACTACACAACACTACACTACACACTCAGACTACACTACACTACACCACACTACACTACACACTGCCCTTAGGTCTAATTACAGGTAAGAATGTGAGCACGTTCCTACCAGGGTTTTGAAAAGTCCAAACATCTACTTTTCTATCCTTTTTTTTTCCAGATTCTGAAAAATATTAGGTTCCATTTGATGAATTACAGTTTGATGCGCTAAAATTTTAATACGTCCATCATTTGTAAATAGAGCAGAACATCTCGCATGTGGACCTTCTGCATTCCTGAACTTTCCTGGAAGTGTGTTTTCATGACAGCGTCTATAGGAGTTCTCTCACCCTTGCGCAGGATTACGAGGGGTTCCAGGACGCCCCTTCGGAAAGCCGCGACCGGATCCTGGACGCACGAGCGGAGGCTCAGCAGACTCTGCAGCTGGTTCTCCCTCAGCAGCATTTCTCTGTAGGCGCCGAGACGAGGAGCGCGACACAGCAGCGCCGACACGCTGTGCACGAACTCGGGCACCAGGCACGTGTACGTGTTATCCGCCTGGCAGTAATGATACGCTACCACCTGTAAGAGAAAGACGAACAGATCGACCTGAGATCTTTTTTTTTCTCCCACACTCCTGTACGAGCTCTTAATCCCCCTGAACCCAGAAACACACAGTCGGTGGGCAGGAGAGCGAGCAAGCGGCGGCCGGCAGATGGCTGATTAAAAAGGCGAGACTAGGACGTTCAGCTGAGATGAAGCCCAGATGCAGGAACATGTTCCAGGCAGAAACACACACACACACACACACACACACACACACACACACACACACACACAGGATCAAGGTGTCAGAACTGCATAGGAGGTGCTGCTTTTTTCAGTCGCAATAATTTCTTAGATATCAGATCAGCAGTTTGAGCTCCAGGAGCTCGTCTGTTGGATCAGACCACACGGACCAGCCTTCGCTCCTCACGTGCATCAATGACCCTCGGCGGTCCAGGACCCTGTCGCCGGTTCACCACTGTTCCTTCCTTGGAGCACTTTTGATAGATTTTGACAACTGCAGACCAGGAACATCCCACAAGAGCTGCAGTTTCGGAGACGCTCAGACCCAGTCATCTAGACGTCACAATTTGTCAAACTCGCTTAAATCCTTATGGACATTTTTCGTGCTTCTAACATCAACTTTGAGGGCAAAATGTTCACCTGCTGCCTAATAAATAAATCCACACACTAACAGGTGCCATGATAAAGAGATCATCAGTGTTCTTCACTTCACCACTCAGAATGTTGTTATTACACTTTACGGCTCAAAAGTATTTGGACACCCGCCATGGGGGTGAGATGTTAGCTCAGTGGTTAAGGCTCTGGTTTACTGGCCAAGCTGCCACTCCTGGGGCTCTTGAACGAGGCCTAAACCATGTCCCTGTGCACAAAGCCGGCTCCCTGAAAAGCCCTGCTTTACATGGGTTGGATTTGGTGGAAGATCTTCTGCTATAGAGTTTAAAACCCTCCTCACCTCACCCACATCAGTACCTGACTTTACTAACACCTTTGTTTCTGAATAAATCTCCACAAAATCGAGTGGAACATCTTCCCAAAAGAGAGCAGCTTATTATAAGGGCAAATGAAGACTGAATGTGGAATGAGATGTTTAAACAGAAGCACAGAACAATCTTATTAATGTCATGTGTGTAATTGTGAAAATACTTAATTATTGTGCATAATTTAACCTCTGGGACACTCCGTAGAGAAAGTGTGTGTGTGTGTGTGTGTGTGTGTGTGTGTGTGTGTTAAAACCTTGCTGGCTAGACGCTTGACAGCCTCCTCTCTGTGCCGGTGTGTGTCGGGGGTCGGAGGGCAGCTGCTGCTGCGGTGGGGGCTCTGAGATGGAGGGTTCAGCTGGCTGCCATGGATACAGTGGTCACTTCCTTTACCTCCAGCTGCAACACACACACACACACACACACATATATTGTGAGTGTATTATTTTTATAACCAGGAAGCACCATGGACAGTGCACCGTTGTCTCCTTACTTTTAGGTGAAGCTCCTGGACTGTTGGACGCGATCTGCCTCATCCGGCCCCCGTGACAACTCAGAGCCACGAGCCTGGAGATGACCGCCGTCTTTCCAAAGCCCACGCTGCCCACCACCACCGCGCCACGTCCAGGCCCCGCCTCCCCTTCGCCCGTCAGGACGTCTTCCAGACGCTGAAACAGCCATTCACGGCCTACAAACGTGGCGTCCGTGCTGCTAACACTGGGAACCTCAAACAGCAAGGGTTTGAGCATGATGTCCACCGGCTTATATGGTGTGATTCGAGCTGGAACAAGGGGTTCAACAAGGAACGTGACAGCTGAATGTTGGGAAATTAAACATTCAATAAAACTAGATTTCTATGTAGAGACATGTAGCTGCTGTACAGATTTCATGAACAATCTTTTAGAGCTAAAGATCAGTCAAAGTGCACCAAAAGGGAAGGAAAATCTTTGGTAAATTTCCGGGAACCTCATGTGGGGGAAATTTGGAAATATTCTAAGATATAAACTTACCAGGAATTTATGGAAATTTTGGGAAAATGTATATAAACTGTATCATGTATAAACAAAAAAACGTTTCATACTGTTTCAAATACAAAAAAAAAAAAGACGTTTTTGACTTTGATTTAATTGTTAGAATAATTTTAAGAACGTTTAAAACAGAAAAGTATGTGATATTCATGTAATTTACACAAATAATCACCAAGATGGAATTTTTTTTTACATTATTTAGTGTGCAGGATATAAGAAATCATGCATTATGAATGCACGGTGCATGTAGGGGGCGTGGCCTCAGTAACCCTGCAGTACATGTGCTGTGTATGTGATTGATGAATGTGCAGGTAGAAATTCAACTCAAAGCGCATTAAATCTGGTTGTTTTAACCAAAATTATGCTGCAAGATTTTTTCACTACATTTAAGTTGCCTGTTATCGGCCCAACTGCAACTCTGTAAATCCCCAGTTTATTCCCATTAATTCCTATGGAAAGTTTCTCAAAAACTCTCGTCTTTTCCAGTCTTACAACGCTGGTAGAGTATCCTATTGAATAGGATAGGATTTTCCTAAGAGCTCAGACAACCTACACATGGGATGAGGAACATTCATTATTCTTCATAAAGTCTGGATTTTGAAATAATATCACATTTGGTTATAGTTATAAGGGATATATTAATACCTTTGCCCTCCTGGTTGCGGCCGCTGGTGTGTGCTCCATGCCACGGTCCACGCAGGGACGATCGCATCGGGGCATTTCGCTGCTCATCCAGATACGTCAACTCCTCCAGCTTAGTACTGCTGGTGGCTTTAGTGTGAGAGAAGGAGAAGAGAGGGAGGGACAGAGAGAGGGAGGGAGGAAAGAGAGGATGAGTGTGATGTACATCAACAAAACAATTTGTTTAAACATTTAAAGCAGCCAGTGATTTCATACTGTATGATTTAGAGACGTATATGATACAATATAATCTGCTGAAATACGCCGTGTATTACTTTAATCTGTAATCAAACCTGAGAAGACAAGAGAAAAAAAGAGAAGAGAAGAAAGGAGAAGAGAGAAGAGAAGAGAAGAGAAGAGAAAAGAGGAGAAGAGCAGAGAAGAGACGAGAGAAGAGGAGAAGAGAAGAGAAAAGAAGAGAGAAGAGGAGAAGAGAGGAGAAGAGAGAAGAGGAGAAGAGAAGAGAAGAGAAGAGAGAGAAGAGAAGAGACGAGAGGAGAAGAGCAGAGAAGAGACGAGGAGAGGAGAAGAGAGAAGAGAAGAGAAGAGAAGAGAAGAGAAGAGAAGAGAAAAGAAGAGAGGAGAGGAGAGGAGAGGAGAGGAGAAGAGGTCATGTCTCCACTGATTTCAGCTCAGTAGAAATGGTGACGAAGCACAAAAGAATCGAGAGTCTGAAAGCGTCTCTGTGTCTCAGAAGAGAAGAAGGCTGTGAAGCAGTAAACCAGGCTTTTCGAAAAGAACTACACACTACTGCAGCACAGCTACCCGATTTAAAAAACATAAAAAATGATCAGCTTCCTACTTTCAGTTACTGATACATATAACATATACACCACGCTTTCTTCCTATTGGCTTATAGGAATAGAGGCCTCAGTGAAGGAGGCGTGGCATCAATCCCTGTCAGTTACTACAAGCAGAAACCTATCACACCTTCCTCACTGGGACTGACAGGTAAAACATTTAGTAGGACTGACAAGCAAACATCATGTTTCCACTACTGAGACAGACAGACCCAGAGGCCACGCCTCATTCACTGGAACTAATACACCAAGAAGCCACAGAAGCCACACCCTCTTCACCCAGCAGCCACAGACCGAGGCCACGCCTCCTTCACTGGAACTAACACAACAAGGAGACACAGACCGAGGCCACGCCTCCTTTAGTGGGACTAACACACCAAGGAGACACAGACCGAGGCCACGCCTCCTTTAGTGGAACTAACACACCAGGGAGACACAGTCCCAAGGCCACGCCTCCTCCATAGGAACTAATACACCACAGACCTACACCAATCCATATATACTCGGTCTTTCATCAGTTTTTCCAGCACATTCTGCTCATCCACGTCCCCTCTGTCCTCGCTGTAATCTCATCAGCCTGAATCGTGTATCTCTGCACATGGAGCGTGACACGGATGATGATTGTGACGAGGAGGAGGTGGTGAATGGGGAGGAGTGAAGTGAAAAAAAGGGAGCGATGCTGTCAGATGGCACTTCTCTAGGATACATGGCTGACCTTCCTCTCTCCTGATGAAGCGTTTACAGGAAAGAAAGTCGGCAAATCCGCTCTCTTTCTCCAACACTTATCGGCTGAAATAACAGATTTCTCAGCTTGGGGGTGAATCTTGACATTTTCAGGGGATTCTTTCGGAAAAAAAACCTTTAAAATAAAGAGGCATTTGCTGACTTTTACCCGGTCCATAATCCTGCATGTACAGTAACTTCACCCGCTTCACTTTCTACAATCGTGTATTTTTATCGTTCAGCCAGCAGAAGGAAAAGTGTGCACTTTTATGTCTTGTGACAGCAGCCGGAGAATCACAGAGGTGGTACGGTGAGCTTTCTCCTCTGGGATCAACACATGCTTATACAGAAGGAAGACAAACTTGTTCTTTTTCAACACACACACACACACACACACACACACACACACACTTACGCACAAGCACACAAACACACATTTGCTGGAGGGACAGCAAATCCCCGAAAAGCCTCTCCCATCCAATCACAAGAACTCGGAATAATCTGTCCTTTAAAGTAGCTCTGATTCAGATCGTATTTGGGTCAAACTTGTTAACACAGCACTAAAATGACATAAAAAATAATCCAATTCTGTACTTATATATGAAAAAAAGAAAGTGAATCTGGAGCATTGCTGAGCGTTTGTGACGTGAATCTCGGTCATTAGTCTTCGAGTTCCCTTCTCTTGAGCTAGGAGATCCAAACCTGCTCCAGCATCACAATGCTCCTGGGCACAAAGCAACAACTTCGATATGAATCTCACACAAATCTCCATAAGCACACTCCAAAATCTAGTGGAACATCTTTCCAGAAGAGTGGAGGTTGGTATAACAACAAATGTGGAATGAGAGGTTTAAAAAATATTATGCTCAGTCTAATAGGAAGTGTTGTGTTGTTATTATAGGAAAATGATCCAAGTGATCAAGTGATCAAGTAGAAGGTTGAGCTGTGGACATCTATATGTCCATCGGGTTTGGAAATCCAAAAGTAAATTGTTTATTGATTTCATGCACATAAACATTTGAGAAATGTGTGAAAATTTGCATTATTTTGATAATTACACAGGTGTCGACATACTAGGAAAGTGAAAAAGAGCAAAACAGCGATCTCTAAATGGAAATCAATCAATCAATCAATCAATCAATCAATCAGTAAAATAGATAAGACCCCGTGTGACCACGTTCATAAATCCAGCCGATGGTAAATCAAAGTAAAGCAGCTCAGCAGTTCGGAAAATCCACGGGTTCTCATTTGGAACCTGATTAACGCCAAGTTGCGGATGATCTTACAATTTGCGGGAATCCCGACGGGACCGAATGTTCAGGAAGGTTAGGAATAACATTTTAAACTGTGTATTTGGTCAACAATAAACACTATTTTGTTTATGCACATAAAGTCTAGATGAATTTAATAAAGTACCATAGGGGCTGCAGGGGTGCGTCTAAAATGGGCGGATTTTCGGAACTCGTGGGGGGTTTTAGAACGTAACCCCCGTGAGTTCCGGGGGACCAGTGCATTCTAATTGAAGAGGTTTTACACTTTCACTTTTCTAAATGAATGGAATTTTCATTAGTTAATTGCGTAAATGATTTGACGAACTGACGAATAAATTAATTTCACAGGAAGTGATGCGATCGCTCACTAACCTGCCACTGAGTTGGGCCTCGGCATGGCCAGTGAGGTGCTGTGGTAGGGTGCAAGTCCTTCTGAGGGTGGCTGAGCGGCAGGTGCAGTCCGGGGCTGGGGCAAAGATGGGGTTGGGGGTTCGCTGGGCACTGATGAGTCTCCACCAGAGACGGGCGCTACAGGTGGAGGAGCAAGATGGCTGCTGTCTCTGACGGTTCCACCTCCACCTCCAGCACCATCTTTTCCCCACTCGAGACTGGATCCACAGCGCTCCTCGTTCTCACTCGAGCTGGTCACTGTGGCTGCAGGACCAATAAGAAAAGCGATTGAATTAAAACCACATTAATCCGTGTTACAGGATCGAGGTGGTAGATGTGGTACGTTACAGTTATCTCTCGTCGTCCTTCTCTTTACTGCATCCAAATAAAAAGCACTATTCTGGGAATAAAAAAACAGTGCTGGTGTCCTACTTCAAAGCTGAGGCAGACCTGAAATAAAGACAAGGCCGTCCCAGTTTCACCAGAACACAACTCGGGGATGGCTGAGGGACACGAACACTCTGGTGAAACTGTACACACAATGGTGTGGGTAATGACTATATACACTGCATGCACACCTGACCTTTCCTTCCATATGTGGTTCTTCTCCAAACTGTTACCACAACGCTGAAGGCACACAATTGTACTGGACGTCTTTGGATGCACTGTAATAACATTTTGAGTTCACCTTTTAACTCGGAAACCCAAACCTGTTCCAGCATGGCAGTGCACAAAGTGAGCTCCATGAAGATCTGGTGTACATGGTTTGGAGAGGAAGATCTCCTGCTATAGAGCTCTGATCTGAACTCTACTAAACATCTTTGGAATGAATGTAAATGCTGACTGCACCCCAGATCTCCTCACCTTCTCACCTTCTTCCTGACTTTACTAACACCATTGTGGCTGATGAACACAAATATCCATAAGCACACTTCAAAATCTAGTGGAACTTCTTCCCAGAAGAGTAAAGGGAATTATAGGAGCAAATCAGGACTAAATGTGGAATGTGATGCTCAAAAAGCTCATAACATTCTAATGACCAGGTGACTGCAAACTTTAGTGTATATAAGAAGAATGACACACAAGTAACGTTCATAGTAGCTCTATAGCAGGAGATCTTTCACCAGATCAAACACATGTAAAGCTGATCTTCATGGAACTGGAAGAGGTTTGGTGTCCATGGTCAAGTGAACATCCAAACACGTTCTATCCAAATGTGTTTGTGCTCACAGTTTAGGAAGGAACTACATATGAGGTGGTATCAAAAAGTTTCGAGACTAGTTTTGTAACACGCCAACAGATGGCTGCATGCACAGTCATAGGGAGCACCGACCATCATAAATCAGTGTGCCAAAAGAACATCGTCTTGGTGTGTGTTTCTTTCTGAACATCCCATTCCACATTTAGTCCTAATTTGCTTTTATAAGAACCTCCACTCTTCTGGGAAGATGTTCCACTAGATTTTGTCACACGGATGGTAGTTTAGCATTTAATAGCAGTAGATCTTCCACCAAATCCAACCCATGGAAAGCAGACCTTCATGGAGCTGGTGTGAACATCCAAAAGACGTCCTACACAACTTCATGCTCACAGATTAGTGAAGAAAAACATATGGCTAAAAAAGTCAGGCGTCCCAATACTTTTGCCCAAACTAGCTTTGGTGTGTCACATGATATAGCACCCCCTAGGGGCTAGAGTGAAAATGATCGCTGTTAATTACATGATATGTTACAGGCCAAATTTTTTCCCCAATTGCTGCAAATGAAGGAAGAAGGATCTCAAACAACATGCATCGTGATCTTACGTGTGGGAAAAAAATCGCATTTAAATTGGCATTTTTCTTCTTTGTTGCATGTTTTATTTCTTGCTTTTCTTGCTATATTTTATCGTTTTAAACATCCAGTGGGAGATCCACACTTTTGGTGGCAACAGAAAACACTGTCCTAATGCCCAAATCCCGGCCCAAGCTGATCACTGACCTTGTTCACGTTGGTGTAACTTTGGATTGTATACAAATATAAAACTGTCATGTACTTGTTTTAGTGCAGCCTCGTCTTCCGCAAAAACTCCCATCACAGAATTGTATTACAGATGGATTGTAAAATAAATAAAATAAACAAGCTCTAATTTTTGGCACAATGGCATGTTTTATTCGAGACTAGCGCAGTGTGAAGGGGCAGAGAGACAGGGATTCTGCTCGAGCTGTTGTTTTTGATGCTCAGCCTGTAATCTCAGCGTGGGATAGATGTGGTCTTACCAAGCATGACTCAGCCATCAGATACACTTTAGAATTGTGTGTGTATGTACGTGTTGTACGTTCTTACCAATGATGCCGCTGTCTTTGCTCTCCAGTGTGGAGCTGGGGGTAGTGATGGTGGTGCTGGTGGTGCTGGTGGTAATGGTGGTGCTGCTGCTGCATGGAGCGGAGCAGCACTGGGGCGGGGCTCTTTCTGCCGAACCCGAGTTGAGCACCAGGCTGGAACACGGGCTCTCGGCGCTGGGAGACGCCGTGCTGTCGGTCAGGGTGGAACACGGACTCGCTCCCTGACTGCTGACGATACACTGCGGAGAGCGAAGAACAAAACAACCCGGCGAGATCAGACGTTTTTTTTCAGGATAGATATCTTTCTTTGCGCAACATCTTCATCTAATACTTTTTGCCCTACACTTGCTTGATACTGTTCTAAAAGACTTTCTGTAGTGCGTGTTAAAAAGTGTGAAGTCTTTGATGGTTTTGGAGACACACATCAAATGCACACACAAGAACTGGACAATAAATGAATGGAAGAAAGATCCATGTGCAAATTAGACGTTTTTGTCTCTAATAGCAAAACTCAATGGAGGTGGAAGTTTAATGGTTTGGGGTTGTTTTGGAGCAGGGAAAGTGAAAGGGACCAACATGGCAACCATTCCATTCTTCACCATTACACCATGTAGTTCCGTCTGGACTGCGGCTTATTGGAAGCCACTTCACCGTACAACAGTCGTCTGGAGTGATATCTATCCTGGAACGACCTGCCCAGTCACCACACCTGGATGAACTGGAATCGTGAAGAACGACTTTGGCGAGTTTTTCAAGAGGCGCAGAAAAGCATTTCAGCTGAACGTTAGGAGAAACGAAGCGCCCGGATTCCGAGAGTGTGTAAAGCTGTTTTTGATGCGGATGAAGGATTTTCCTATTGAAATAAAGTGTAACATCTGGACATTTATAGATGTGTTTAGTGAAAGGAAATCTCCGCAGCGTCACATGAACCAGTTTGTTGCATAGAAAGAAACGGAAAATGTTCACGTCTCTCGAAAACATGTTTCTCCACACTTTAAACAGACTCTTTACTGTAACATAAAAACACAAGACAATTACAAAAGTTTAAATTAAAAACAGATAATGAGAATCTCAGAAGCTCAAAAATAGCACTTGATCCAGCACATCCTTCTATTCTGTCTATTATGTAGATCATATTTTCGTGGTGATGTTGGCGAGAAGAAATGTGGGTGTGCTAAATAAAAAACGTTCCCCTTGTTCTCATCCGCAGAAGATCTAGCCCTAGATCCAGTTCTGTCCTCTCTATGCCTATCTCTATATAGGTCAGCGTGATGGGTTTTGTGGTGTGTGTGTGTGTGTGTGTGTGTGTGAGATCAGTGTACTGGAGCTCTGGTCTCCTGAGAACAGCCGCCTGCCAGCAGTCCACTGATGAAGGACTCTCATCTCTCCACCCACTTCAAACCTGCACTCATACTGTGTACACAAACACACACACACACACACACACACACACACACACACGCTCATCCCTCCCCAACAGCTAAATGCCCTTCGCCCAGTCAGATGGAGAATGATGCACCTGCTCAGCAACGCTTCCTCCACCCGTTCCAGCATCTTTCATCTTCACCAAAACAATCTGTGTGTCTCCTTTCCGAGATAAACGCAGCATCGCCTCACGCATTTTTCGCTACGATAACAATAAAGCTGCCCTCGTCGCAGCGGACAACCACACCGCAGTGGATCAACAGATGATTCAGGACGCAATACCCAGGGCCGAACAACCCAAACACCAACCAGCACACACACACACACACACACACACACACACACACACACACACACACACACACACACACACACGATGCTCTAATTAATATGCAAATGTGACTCATTTGAATAATATATATATTTTAAATCTGATATTGCTATATAGAGGTCCGAATCTCGGACTTGTGCATCGGAAATGTCGATTTCTCATAAAAATAGGTTTCGCTCTGCCAGACAGGGAAAAGTCATGACTCCATGTGTATAAATAATCAGAATGTGGATATTCAGAGGGAAAAATATCTAGATCTATAAAATGCAATATAAGCCTGATTTAGATCCCTGATACGGGGCATGTACTGCATGTGATGCATCGATGTCAAAAAGTCTGCAATGGATACAGTCAATTTGTGCTTTTATTATTTCAAAAGTGAACAATAATTCGGGACCAATTTTCTCTATGCCGATCGAGAACCGTTTCTGGAGGGCGTTCTCTCAGCATCGCAGCACTACGGAGGCCGAGGCCTGAGAGTCACGTAGAATACAGATTAACATGGCAGAGGTAGAGCTGTGACTTCCTGCAGACACAATAGGAAAAAAATGTCTGGGTTTATTTCATCGTTTTTATTTTATGTTTGCACCATAAAGGCGTGTGTGTGAAAGGGGCCGTGTGTTAGAAGTCAGAGGGCGCTGGTGATTTGAACTGATGATTTGCTGTCTGTCTGAACCGAAGAAATAATAGTGAACTGATGTAGTAATAAAATGGGCGGAAACACCAGTATCGCACCGGTAGCTGCTTCATATGTATCATCAATGTATGGTATCGCCGCCTGTGCATCAGCACAAACAACCAAAATCTTGAAGCTGTTCATAAAGCTGGAAGTGTGAATATTAAGGATGTGTTTGCGGCGTAATCCAGAATAATCCAGATTATTCTATGTTCAACTCTCCAGAAGTAACTCATCATTCCAAACTCTGTATGGGTCATGCCACAGGTGAAAAGTAAGACGTGTGTTCATTTGCCATTTAGTGTGCGTGTGTGAGAGTGTATGTAAATGTATATACAGGTGTTTACCTGGTTTCTCTCCTCCATGGTGGTGTGTGATGAGGCGGGGATGGCGTCTCCCAGTAGGAAACCCAGCCGTGTCATCAGTTCCTGAGTAGCAGGGGAGGAGCCAGACTTATCTGGCAAAAGAGGATCTGTCTCACACACACACACACACACACACACACACACACACACACACACACACACACACACACACACAAAGGTTATGATTGAACTCTCACTACAGTACATCTCAAGCTAAGTTACAGGTATTAAAGGCAGCCCCGAATACACACACACACACACACACACACACACACACACACACACACACACACACACACACACACACACTACATCGTAATGTTTCTGTCTGAATTCTACATGCATCCCAACTTACCGAGATCCTGCAGCAACTGGAGCTCCTCTCGTCTCTCTGTTTCTCTCATAATCACTCGCTCGATCACAGAGCCTTCCTCCCTCTCTCTCTCCTTCTCTCTCTCCCTCTCTCTCCTTCTCTCGTTCTCTCCCCCCTCGCTTTCTGTTCTTCCTAAACCAGCACACCTCTCTCTCTCTCCCGTTCCTCTCTCTAAC
>NC_060884.1:1936855-1941855 GCF_014805685.1 Silurus meridionalis | reverse complement strand
AGAACGGCAGTCTGGAGGCATGCAGGGACATCTGTTATCACAGTATTCGAGTCCAGGAGAAGAACTAACACTATCTGTTTGCTAATTGGACCAGCGTTCTCCTGTCATGTCTTGAATGCGGCAACGACAGACATCTTACAAGCAATGTTGCTTCTCAAAAGAAAGCAAGAAGGTCATTTATGTTTCAAGAAGACGTCCTGATCATTAGGTTCAGTTAGAGACTGGCCTCCGGTGCTCTTTATTCTCTAAAGTGGTGTTCGCGCCGTTCTCACTGTCTGAGCGCTTTAGATTAGCAAATATCTCAGAAGTCCTTCAGCGCAGAGCTTCATGGAACTACTATCTGCAGCATGGTGAAAAAGATGAGCTGCACTCCGAGTGCACATCTAACGCACCGAGCCGATATCCAATTTTTAACCACACCTACCAGTTTATCTATTCATACATTTGTATACGCCTGAACATCACCTGGCCATGCCGTTGTTCCTCAAGCTGTTCCAGATACTCACAAAACTTGAAGGCGCTCCTTGAAGACGCGGCTTGTTGGTGTGAAGGTTGAAGTGGAAGAACTCAAGTGACCTGAAGAAGGCTTCGCAAGAGCTTCTTAGAAAAGAAAAGAAATCTGGAATGCATATACCACTGATAGCATTCAGGAACTTCTAACCTCTACACTGCAAAAAAATAGCCGTCTAAATGTAGGAAATAAATGAAGAAGATCTGCAGGTGCAGTAACAGAATTACACTTGGTAAGTTTTCTTAAAATAAAAAATCTAGGCTTTAAAATAGAACAAAATGTCTTCAAAAAAGCATTAAAACACTTATTCCTAGCAGTTGATTTAGTTTAATTCACTTAAAACTAACTTAAAACATAAAATCAATTAACTAAAACTCGCTGGTTAATTATTTGTTTTTAAAGTTTGCTTTTTTTTTATTAATTTGTATAAAAATATCTTAAAACCAAAGCTGCTAATAAACAAGAGAATTCCTTTTCATTGAAGGAGTGTCATCTGTCTTAAAACTGAAAACAAGACTCGAGAAAATCGAGATCATGCTTACATGCGTATTGTCAACAATTATTTAATCAAATAAAGATGTTTTCTCGTAACCTCGACGCAAAAACAAAGCGGAATCTTCTTCTTTTTTCAGCTTCTCCCATTAGGGGGCGCCACAGCGGATCATCCGTCTCCATAGCCCCTGTCCTCTACATCTGCCTCTTTCAAACCAACTACCTGCATGTCCTCCCTCACCACATCCATAAACCTCCTCATTGGTCTTCCTCTTTTCCTCCTTTCTGGTGTCTCCATCCTCAGCATTCTCCTACTGATATACCCCATGTCCCTTTTCTGCACATGTCCAAACCATCTCAATCTCTCCTCCCTCACATTGTCTCCAAAACGTCCTACATGCGCTGTCCCTCTAATAAACTAATTTCTAATCCTGTCCATCGTCGTCACTCCCAACGAACATCTCAACATCTTAAGCTCTGCTACCTCCAGCTCCTGTCTTTTACTCAATGCCACTGTCTCTAATCCATACAACATCTCAGGTCTCACCACAGTCCTATAAAAACAACGCGGAATCGTTACTTTAAAAAATACATTAATACTGCAAACTCTTCCGATTTGTTTGCAGTGTGAATCCCCATCCTTCTCCCTCCACTCGCTCAGATGTTCTCAGACCCACTGTTTACGATGTTAGAGGTTAATCACCGTGCTATGTCATGGTGTATCTGGAGAAACAGATGTTTTTTTGCAAACACACTGAAGAACTTCCCAAGAAACATCCTCGAGTAAGTGTCTGAGAATAAAAAAACTCCTGACGATGGTGAACATCGTGAAACCGGCGTGACGGATGCATTTATGTTTTGTTTTTTACGAGGTAAAAATAGAGACGATGCCGAATTGCTGCTCCTCCGTCATCTCGCCGTTTAATACCTTCATAAACATCACGTATATCTGACTGCCATTACAGAGTCTAGTGAAGCCATTTCACTTTCAGCCTCTGTATGTTTCTATGCGACTGTAGAACAGATGCTCCGGTCAATAAACTGCTTTTGGATCATTTATCCAGTTCACGTTTTCTTTGGCCCGTTTGAATCTCTCCACTGGGACCAGAGCCCTGCTGGACCGCCGCTGCCGTTTTACAGTAACAGTAACTTTTCCCATGGTTATGACAAGTAAATTACAGGCTTGTCAATCGCAGGGTTATTTTTTGCATCTAATGGTAGAAACATGCGCCGAGCGGCAGGAGGAACAATCGCCTCGGAAAAACACCAGCTTTAGCATTAGCAAGGAAATTTTAGTAACGGTTTAATGAAGGGACGCCACTGCATAAATGATTTGCGCTCGTCAAGGACTGAATCATCAGGACCAAATGCTGAGAGAAGAAAGAGAGAGCGGGGAAAAAATGACGGTCGAGCAAAAATGACACCGGATGTTGCCATAGCGACAGATTCGCATGCATCACGGAAGATTTGGAGGGTCTCAGCTCAACTTTTCTCTCCAAATCAGTTCGTTGTTCGGTTGAAGAAAATGGCTTCCTACCCAACATAATATGCTCTGAGGACCTGGTCTGGGTGATCTGGATCATCTGTTTGAACTTTTTTCCTTTTTTTTTTACTTTTCAGAAGAAAAAAAATACATACCGTATTTTTCGGACTATAAGCCGCTACTTTTTTCCCCATACTTTGAACCCGCGGCTTAAACAACGAAGCGGCTAATTTATGAATTTTTCCTGGGTTTTTTCCCGGTTTCACAAACTTCAAGCCAAAAAACTGAACCCCATAACATTAGACCGGGGGTCGGCAACCCGCGGCTCTAGAGCCGCATGCGGCTCTTAAGCGCCGCCCTAGTGGCTCCCTGGAGCTTTTTCAAAAAAAAAAAAATAATAATAATATAATATTATTTCAGTACGATATAAATTAATAAACATTCTTAACGTTTTTCAACGTTGTAAAAATGTGTATAATAAATATTTAATTTCAACATTTCTGTCAACGAAGATTTATGTAAAAAAAAAACTGCGAAACACGTTTCTGTCAGATCGCCATGATGCTGAAAAACAAACAAACAAACCGGCGGGTGTGTCATGGGCCATGGATCCCAAGGGGAAAAAGAGAAAGATAGCTGAGGAGAACAGAGGATTCAACAGTTCTTGGACCGAATCATTTGCTTTCATTGCCAATGCGGAAGGATTGCCTGCATGTTTGCTTTGTAATGAGAAGTTGTCAAATAACAAAAAGAGTAATGTGGAAAGACATTTCCAGGGAAAGCATGCTACATTTGCAGCCAAGTACCCAGTTGGGAGTGAGAGAAAAAGTGCGATTGCATTACTTCTGGAAAAATTAGAGGAGCGCAAAGATAAATTTAAGAAGTGGATTGCATCTCCAAACTCCACTACTGCTGCTAGTTTTGTTGCAACCCGGGAGATAATAAAGCGTGGGAAATCGTTCACAGATGGTGACTACATGAAGGATTCATTCATTAAAATTTCAGAGCACCTATTTTCAGACTTCAAAAACAGAAAAAACAGAGTAGTCACGTGGTGCGTCATTCTCTCCAGGATGCGCTGCAGGGAAAATAAACATTTAATCATGAATGCTCACTATGTATTTGTAGCCTACTTATCATTTTGATACTAAGGGGGTAATATAGACGCTTACATTACCTTCATTATAAGGCTTATATAAGGAGTTTAATTTTTTGCGGCTCCAGACAGATTTTTTTTTTTTTTTTTGGTCAATATGGCTCTTTCAACATTTTGGGTTGCCGACCCCTGCATTAGACCAATGAAATTTCCAAACGGAAACGAAAAAACGCACCTCACCTGTGTTCTGAGCTGCACGGCATCGGGAGAAAAAACTTCCATCTGGTGATTTTTAAACGCACGACGATGCCAAAAGATAAACTCCAGAGAGAAATAGTTGTGAAAGGAAGGAGGAAGACAGTGAACAATGACTTTCTTGGTCGGCTACTGTTTAGATACAAGCCGTTGTAGCGCGTTGAGTCTGGGTGAAGGGAGAGTTTGCTAACTCCAGTTACAACAGAAATCATATAAACACAGACAGGTTTCCAAAACACGTGCTTGTTTATTTTTCTTGGCAACAGCGTTACGGGTTAGTCAAAGAAACAGAGCATCAGAACAATTTATGAGCAATTTAATTTGAAGATTAAAGTCGAAAAAAGCCGAAATACTTTGAGAAAAAAGTCGTGTGTTGACGTTCAACTCCTCCAAGGTCGAGTTCTTTGACCATTGTCCTCACAAACTCTTGAAAAACAACACATTCTCCTCGAATAGCATGCAGATGTAACCAGCGACCCACTGGTCGCCATTCCAGACTGCACAAAAGAGAATTTCCTCAATGTCGCTCTGAATTTCTTCTTCGGGATAAATGAAGTTTCCTACAGAACCGCCGCAGTGTTTATTTACTGACGATAACAAATTTGAATTTGAATAATGCGAAAATACAAAAAATGTCCGAATCTAAAGTAGGATTCAACCAAATCCTCCATTTTATGCAAAACAGCGAAACGTTTCTCACAATTCTGTGATTTTTCTCCAAATATTACTTTAATCTCGTACTACTACGACTTTATTCTCAAAATAATTTGACTTTTTATTTTCGTAATTTTGTTTTTCTCATTTCGACTTCATTCTCATAATTCCGACTTTATTCTCCAAATATTTTGACTTTATTCCCATAATTTTGAAATGATTTCTGAAAATATGAACCATTTTTAAATAGACTTTCTGCATGGAAGAATCAGCAGCATCCTCGCATCCATTCACACGTATGAACAGCATAACCAGAGCCATTTTTTATTAGCTGTTTAAAGTCAGCGCTGTAGGAATTCACAAGCTTGTATTTATACCGAGAAGTCGTCATACAGCTGAGAAAACTCGGGTTAGCGTGGATCGCTGAACTTCTAAGCGTCATAACACGTGTAGTATTACAGGTAAATCAGCTCATCGTAACTTGAAAATATTGCATGTCGAGTCTTGGA
>NC_060884.1:1896855-1931855 GCF_014805685.1 Silurus meridionalis | reverse complement strand
ATTGGCTCTGTTTACAAGAAAGTACATTAATTACACACAATCTCCTTCAAAACCGGTGTCAAAACGGAGACCTTTGAGCTTCATCTTCGGGACGAATGTCCCGCGTATTATCACGTAATCTAATAATCGTGAGTATATATAGTGACCTGGGATTTGACTCTCAGCCTGCACTCATACCACACTACCATCATCATCATCATCATCATCATCATCATCATCATCATCATCACAATAACACCCATCTGTCCCATCCTATTGTTGTAGCTCTTTGCAATGCTTTTCCGCTCGGATCCCGTCTCGTGTTCAGGCCTCGTAAAAGAATCTCATTACAGCCATCATTACCAGTGGCGCTTTTCTCTCCAGCCTGTTAAACTTACAATGAAAACAGACGCATGGGCTGCCAGGGCAGACGCGGCTCAGCTTTGTGGGGGTTTTTTTCTTTCCTTGAGGGAAATCGGAGAACTTTTTTTATGGTTCCGAGAGCCAAAAAAGCAGCTCCTTCCCTGGTCCAGGGTCTGCTGCTCTGAAACCAAATCAAAATAGCTAGTGCTTTTTATTAAACTGAGAAAAAAACAGCATGTGTGTGGGCCAGGAGTGTGTGTGTGTAGCCCAACTGTAAGAGCTCAGACCTTCCAAACTACACACACACACACACACACACACACACACACACACACAATAGCACAGTGTGTGTGAGTTGTGAAATCTGAACACATATCCCTCCTTACACTTCTAGAAGCCCAGAAGTGTCAGCAATTGTGTATGATTGTGTTTGTGTGTGTGTGTGTGTGTGTGTGTGAGGCATCAGACATTCGGTTTGGAAACTAAAGTTAAAGCGAACACCAAATGACTATCATCTTCCACGCCCACAGAAACAGACACTTCCGAGATCCCACAGTTTTTTCAAGCTATACACTATAATCCCACTTTTTTTTTTAAGTTGTGTGTAAAAAAATCCAAATAAAATAAAAAAGAAAAACTTTCAGATTCACAGAAAATGCATAAAAACGTCAAATCAAGCATCCTGAATCAGGGGTCCCTGAGGTTTTTTCTGTGAGGGCTACATCATTTCTTTAATGGGGGTCCGGTCGGTCTGTAACAGGAAATGACACGGGCCGGAGTGACTACCAAATGTATTTATTACGCCTCCTAATGCTGGATTGGTTTATTATTTTGTTCTGCACCATACGGACAATTGAGATTCACTTTTTAAGAGATATATCACCTATTTAAAGAGCATTATATCGTAATGAAATTTTTTCATATTCATTGCTATTTACTTATGAATACGTGAATCAAACAAATTCAAAAATAGCGCTCTCCATGCAGCGCACATGTAAAATCAAACAGCACGTGGCGTCAGCGCCTCTACAGGCCGCTCTCGTAATGACAGCAGACCTAAAGCAGGAAAAACTATCGGTATGGATTTCTGCAGATAGCCAATAGTTCCAGGAATCAACTATCAGTGCCTCGAGCTCTATTAACAACTAAGGGAAGTTAGTTTTTAAAGCCAAATATTTATTATCAAATACAGATATGATGTGAGTAAAACATATTTAAAATTACTAACATTTTCTAAATATATCTCTGGCATTGTTCAGAGAGCTTTTCCAAATGTGCAGGCATAGGGGCGGCAGTTTGAGGACCCCTGTCCTAAAGACTCGTTTACATTTAGCCACGCCCACAATACACAGTGATGCTTACGGAAAGGTGAGGATGCACCACATTTTCCAGTAATGCAGCTCAGCCACTGCAGCGCCTCAGCTACACTAAACACACACTTGTCGCTTCATTGTGTGACATTATACTGCGTTTTTTGGACAAAAGTATTGGAACACCAGACTTTTCCACCCGTATGTTTTTTTTTTCTCAAACTGTGGAGGCACATGATTGTAAAGGACGTCTTTAAATGTTCACTTGAACTGGGAGACTCAAACCTGTTCCAGCATGACGATGCCCCTGCATACCGAAATTATACTCAGGCATCCACAAAATTTTTCCCGCATTTTCTATGAGTGTTGCGTAAAGTCGTCTGTATCGTATCCCTGCCGTATTGCTCACCCTGAGATTTATTGACAGCAGCAGTAGATCAGAAGCGTGTCGGTGGTTTATGCCGTTTAGACCCATGTTCATAATGCAGTTAGTTCTATATTTCTCCTTCACTTCCACTCCCCCTGCTGCCTCATTCAGCCCAGATTAAATATTTATCCAGCTATAAATCATTCATCCGTGGTGGAAATCTGGCTCGGGGTTCTTGAGACTCGCTGCAGCTAAATAAGTGCTGACAAAACGAGACAAGGCGTCGACTCGTTTCAGCCCGGATTATTAGTGTCATCACTTAAAAACAGATCTCGTACTCTGTACGTGGCAGACGGTCTGTACCTTTAAACAAGCCGTGGGGGCGAATGTTGGGCTTTTATGATCCTCCAATAACGCAGCTCGGCCACTGCAGACCCTGAGCTACTCTGAACACATACTAACTCCGCCTCCTTTTATAGTACACCAGTATTCTTTTGTGAAGTGACTGTCAAAGTATGGGACACCTGATTTCTCCAGCCATATGTGGTTCTTCATTTAAATGTTCCCACAGTGTTGGAGACACAGTTGTTTTAGACATCTTTGGATGCTGTAGCATGAGAAGTTCCCTTCAACTGAACTACAAACCTGTTCCAGCGATGCCCCTGTGCACAAAGCCAGCTCCATGAAGTTATGCTTTTCATGGGTTGGAGTGGAAGATCTCCTGCTATAGAGCTCTGACAGGTGATTATCTAAGGATACTTTGAGGAGGAAAAGTGGAAAAAATGTCTGTGGTTGACCATCGTTTTATTCGCTTGGTTCCATGGCAACTCGTGGAATTTGTATCCATTAGCGGTTATGTCTCGCCGCGTAACGAGAAACTGCACCACAATCCAAATGGTTGACACTGGAGACTTCTTCTTTAAAGTAATGCTTTAATGTTCGTCTGCCCAAAGAAAACAAACAATCGCAACACTATAAAAACTGTTACGATGGAAATGACCGCCTACTGTAATAAAGGCATTACTACAACCAATCAAAACAATCAGACCAATCAGACCAATCAGAATGCAGAATTTAATCAAGAGGCTCTGGAGCTTATTGTGTAAACATCTAACAGGGGTTTACCAGCGTCAGTGTGTCTTCGTGTGACGGCGTGTATTCCCAGACGTTGTAGTCGTTTTTGTCACTTCCTCTCGACTGCACGGGAAGCAGGAAGTCAATGAAGATAAAATATGAAAGGCTTGAAATAAAGCAGAACATGTTTGTCCACACACACACACACACACACACACATATACACACACCCTTCTCTCTAGGTCTTTGTCTCTGTTCTTAGCTTCCTTCCTTTTCCTTTAATTATCGTGCAGCCAGTGATTTACGGCTCCTAACCAGAAGGCAGCTGCGGCGTGCAAAAGTTTGCACGCCCTCAGATGTAGTCGAGAGTTCACGTGTGTGATCTTTCACAAGAATCCACCAACTGAAGTACAAACTGCGACATCATTAAGTCATCGACGATCCATTCGGATAATAATTCATCGATTTTTCTTTTTAGGTCCCAAAGCATGGAGCAAACCAAGGTTTGATTTCTGGAACGTTCCAACAGAAAACCAAAATTGTTACTATTTTCAAGGTTCCTAAATACGACACATTTCTTCAGAACGCAAAATTCGAAGACGTTTTAAAACTTAATAAATAAATATAGCCACGTCCAGAAAACATCTTGAGGAGGAAAAAAAAAAAAAGGAGGAAAAAAAAGTATGTAAACACACAGCAGGCAAGCACATCTGGGACCCGTGCGACAAAAGGAGGTGCTTAAACATCTTGGAGTTATTACGGCGATAAAACCACTCCATCCGCTCCATCAGGGCTCGCGCGACTCTCCCACACACCCGTCTGCACTCGTTTATCAACCGGTCCAGAAATGTTCACGAGAGTCTTCAATTACTCCATAATTAACTCGTTAACTTGCGTAGCTTGTGCAGTATAAATCACAATTAATAAGTGTGTGTGTGTGTGTGTGTGTGTGTGTGTTTGTCTAATTTGAGGGACATAAGCAAGAAAATACCAACAGCGATGTGTCATTTGTGAGCTTGTCTAATAAAAAAAGAACAATGAACAATGGAGAACATGTTCTCATGGATTTGTTTGAAGGTTGCCAGATTGATATGCATTTACATGTTACAGACTACAGTTTCGTGCTGTTCTAAAGCGTCAGATCTAGGACTTTCCCTGATTTTCCCACCAGATGTCACTATTTTGTCCCTGTGTCCCTAATTAGTCTTTGATTGTCTCCACCTGAATCCTGTTAGACCTTTGAGTAATTTTTTCGGGCTTACTTTTTTTGTTCGATAGTAAAATATGTACGGTTGGTTCTCTGTGTTTGTTTTTTCCGGGTCACCTGCCTTTTCCCAAGTTGGCATGTGTACGTCTTTTCCTCTGAAGATTTAGATTTTTCCTTCGCGAGTTGTGGACTGATTTTTGCTCTGCTATTGTGCTGTATTTTGGGGGACCTGATTCCAGGAATATTCAGGGCGGGACCCTGGGATGTCGGGAATTGTTTGGTACAGCTTTAAAAAAGGAGTCCCCAGGTGGACATCTGAGAATATCGAGGCTGTTTGAGCTGCCATCATGAGGAGACCTCACCGCTCCGTTCCACAACACGCTTCATCATCGCTGTGTCGAGGCATTTCTTTGGAATGACACACCCAGGAGCAGACAGGACACGATCATGACGTCCTAATGTCCGGGTAACGATGCAGAAATTCCCTTTGTGCAGCACTCACACTGGATAGAATTTTTTTCCATCATTTCTAAGTTTGTCTATATGTGTGTCATTTGGGTTCACACACATACACACACACGCACACACTTCTGCGCCAAAATGCAAGAGCTTTCCTCCAGTCAACCCTGGTCCGAGCACCGACCCTGAAAGAGACTCCTTCCATGTTGACATTCCATGTTGAAATTCCTGCTCACCAAAATCGTCACCCTCGCAATAATCACGTGTCCGGCATACGTGAACCTGAAGTGAGCTGTTACTATAGGGACGATAACGTATTAGAACGAGCGGAATGAAGTTGCTGAGTCAGCGGGACGTGGGCAACATCTCACCCGCTAATGATTCAAATAAATACATCAATCTGCTTACTCACAACACGACTCTCAGAACACAGAGGAGTCGGTCTGACTTTATCTCTCTCACACACACACACACACACACACACACACACACACACACACACACACACACACACACACGTATATCATTCTGCACCTCTCCGACATCACAGTAAACCTCTGAAATGACCTCTAACCTCTAAGTCTCTGCTCCTGAGGGGAAGCGAGTGCAGGGAGAAAGTGTCAACCTTCAGTAATGTTTCTATCATTTCACATAAACATGACTGGCATCTCATATCCTGACTACCACAGCAAACACGATGAATGTTCACAAAGCCAGCTCTATGAAGATCTGCTTTCCATGGGCTGGATTGGATGGAAGATCTCCTGCTCTACAGCTCCATACCGTCCTCACCTCACCTACATCTGTACTTGGCTTTACTAACACACATCCTTGTGGCTGAATGAATCTCCACCAATCTCCACAAGCTTACTCCAAATGAGCGGCCATTTTGATTTGACGTCACTTACTGATCTCTGGGTCGAGGAAGTACAAAAGTTTTTGCCTTCAAATTTACTTAAGTATCCAAAGTAGTGATTTATTATAACCATAATGTTCCTGTTATCATTTTTAACAAAAGATTCTTTATTTAATCACCTCAGTGTGAAAAGACTCGAATGTGACTCTCAGCACACTGATCTATTAATAGAATGATATTAATGACTCAAACACTGATTGATTTCTATTACAATCATCAAGAACCCAAAACCTTCTTTACTTTAAAAACTGTGGTGGTGAGTTCGAGTCTGGAGTTTCTTCATCATTTATTCCTCTCTAAATGTTCTGCTTGATGTTGAACTGATGCTGAACTGTATGTTGGTGATCAGTAGATGCACCGAGCGCCGATCAGAACACGTGTAAAACCTGATTGGTGACTCGCTGCGTGTTTCACCAGTTACGTTTTTATCCTCGTTATTAAAAAGAAACGACTGATTTCACAAAATGTAGTTGAGTAAAAAGTAAGAATTTGACTTTGAAATGTAGTGAAGTTACAGTAAAAATCTCCTGAAATGGAAACACTTCAGTAAAATACAGATACGAGAAAAAAAAACTTATTAGGATTATTTTTTCTAATTGGGGTAAGAATTTACTGGGAGGAGATAAATGATGTTCGTTCCTGGTTAATAAACAGTTTATAACTGCGACATTGTGCCATTTTGAGCTCAATCACAGTTTCATGTGTATTTAAAAGTATTATTATTGGGATCAATTGAGACGCTGAAATCAGGAGTCCAGAAGGACCTTCTTTAAGGGGCTTCTTTAAGACAGAATCAAATAATCAGTAATTCAAATGAGTATTTTCGACTTCTCACACGGTTTGGTCAAAAGTATTGGGACACATGACTTTTTCACCCATATCTGCTTCTTTCCCAAAACTGGAGGCACACAATTAAATAGGAAAGTCTTCAGATAGCTTTTGTGCACAAAGCCATTTAGATCCGTGAAGATCTGCTTTCCATGGTTTTCCATGGATTTGGTGGAAGATCTCCTGCTATAGAGCTTTTAAACATCGTTGGGATGAATTTTTCACACTGACTGAACCCCAGGCCTCCTCACCTTCTCACCTTCATCGGCATCTGACTTTACCAACACCCTTGTTGCTGAATGAATCTTCACAAGCATACTCCAAAAAGGTAGTGGAACATGTTCCCAGAGGGGTGGAGCTTATTATAATATTATTATTGCCCAAGAAGATCAAGATAAGAAAGTATAACACGGGATCGACTGACCCTGGCACTTTCGATTATTTAAAAAAGATCATAGTGAGCTTTATTTATTAAAAAAACATGACATGAAATTGTGTGTGTGTGTGTGTGTGTGTGTGTGTGTGAGGAAGAGAATGTGAGAATGTGGGAGCGTGTGAATGAGAGAGAAAGTGAACAGCGGGTGACTAACTGGGTGAGGTGTGTGTGTGTGTGTGTGTGTGTGTATAAAAGCGAGTGCAGTTCCTCAGCATGGTTACGTAAGTGATCGTGTGTTTGAGGGAATCTAGAAGCTAATGAGTGCGCGGTGTTGCGGCTGTCTGCCGCTGAGGTGCCAACTTTCCACTCGTTCCTCTCGTTCCTCTCGGCTCGGGGCTCCAGAAACGCTGTCGCGAGGAACACAGGAGGCTTTGTGAGCGTAGTAAACACCACCAGAGACGCAGTTGGTGCAAACTCAGAAAGTACAGCATCAAAAAAATAAAAAAAACAACACACACATACACACAAACCCTCTGCTCACAGCATATCGCTTTATTCGGAGAGTAACGATGAGACAATATCGATCTACGACAAGTAATATAGATAATAATAATTAAATAATTAAATTCCTTTCCTGATCAAGAAGAAAGAAATTGTTTAGTCGGTATTATACACTCAACGTCCACTTCATTAAGAACACCTGCACATTCATGCAGTGATCTAACCAGCTAATCATGCTGGTTAAAAGTCATGTGAATATGAGTCAAGGGCTTCAGTGAAAAGATGGGATTGCGGTTGTTGCCACCTTTTGAGTTTTTCAGATTTTGCACAGAACGATGCGAAAAACAAAAAACATCACGGTTTAGGTTTCATTTTGGGGCGGGGGAGTTTTCACATTTTTTAAAATTTTCATCAGCAAATTACTTCATATCTCATTTACATCCTTGGCCCCACCCACTCTATCTGGTCTTACTAAAAAATAATTGATTCCGTTTAAAGAACAATATCAATATTTAAAGCGGTCAAAATAAAATCCCTATATCTATGCGATCTCTATAGCAGGACGTTTTAAGTGCCTCGTTAATTTATTTGTATTTTTTTATTAAGATTGCGAGAATAAAGTCAAAATATTTTGAGAATGAAGATGAAATTATTTAATAACTACGTCGAAAACCTTTAGGAATCAAGTCTTAATATTTTTCCACCATGGACCCTGAAGTCTGAAAAACAGAAGACGTTCATTTTTAGGATTTTTAAGACGAGGCATAAATAACGTCAAACTGGGACAAAACTGGGACTTTGGTGACCTAGTGGTTACTAGTGGACTTTAAGATTTTTAATACCAGTCGCACCAAACTGCATCTCCTGGGCCCCTGAGTAAGGCCCTAAAACCCTTTAACTGCTTAGTTACACGAAAGAGATAAATGTAAGGATTGGATGTGACTTGAACTCATGACCTTCGGCTCCAAAGACCAATGCCTTAACCACTAAGCTTCCACCTCTCTTTTTCTGTGTGTGTGTGTGTGTGTGTGTGTGTGTGTGTGTGTGTGTGTGTGTGTGTGTGTGTGTGTGTGTGTGTGTGTGTACAGTACATAGCTTTACTACAAAACTGCACTTTATTGAATCTCACACTGTGGATACAAAACAAGGCCTCCATTCTTACCTGCATCATTCTTCCTCCCTCTGCCTCCTCCTCCTCGGCCCTGGACATTCCTCTGTCCTGTTTTACGCATACTGAAATACACAATCCTCTTTTCCGTGTCCTCAGTTTACTCCTATGAACAAACAAAACGAAACAAAAGCAACTTATTGAGGACCAATGCAACGAGGAAATTATTTTGTTTCTTTAGCTGCTGATGGTCATTTCCGTCTGTCCTTCTACATTTCCTGGATGCTTTGTGCTCGTTCTGGGCTTCAGGAAGCAGCTTTGTCAGTGAACAGCACAAGGATTTGTTCGACACGGCGTTAATGATGGAAAAACTCCTCTCGTACACACCAAAAACGGCGACGACGTTAGTTTGCGATTTTGCACAACGGGAAACAATTCTCTTCCAGCCAAAGAACTTCTACTGTTTTTATTTATTATTACAAGCTAAATACGTGCATCGGATTGGTATGTTCTTCTTTTTAACCATCCCAGTCCACATTTAGTTCTCATTTGCTCTTATAATAACCTCCACTCTCCACTCAGCATGGAAAAATCAAATAGGGTGTTTAACAGGGTTGGAGCTCTAAAGCATGAGATCTTCCATCAAATCCAAGCCATGAAAAGCAGATCTTAATATTTGGTTTGGGTCTCGTACATAAAGTAAAGAAATCATTTCCTGCTCCAGCATCCAAATACGTCCAATCATGTGCCTCCAAGTTTGTGGTAACATTTTAGCGAGTCTCCCAATACTTGTATCTGGATCGTGTATCTAACTGTGACTTGAATCCGAAGCAACAGCTGGATTAAGATACAGCTGTTTACATACGACAGAATAAAAATAATACACGTTTGATTGTCACACTAGTCGATGTGTGTTTGTTACTATCGAAACGTTTAGAACGAGCGCCATCAATTCAACCCGTGTTTATTGAATCAGCTCTCTCCTGACCAATCAGGATGGAGAATTCAAGAGCTCTGCCTCCACTGTCGATCGTATACCTGCACTTCTACTCCATCCTCTGGTTTGTAACACTGTGGAGACGCAAACTTTCGCATGCAGGCGAGTCGTAAAAAAGTGCCAACGCCGTCCGGGGCGTTCTGCAAACACGAACAATAGCAGGAAACGCCACCGTGTCTGAGGCGATGTAAGCCTCGCCGGATAAGCCCCGCCCACCAGAGGTGGAGAGTAACGAAATGCATTTACTCACGTTACTGTAATCGAGTAGCTTTTTTTGTGAACTTCAACTTTTTAAAGTCGTTTTTTTATGCCACTGTGAAAAACTGTAGCTTTCTAAATTTGACTCCGAGTAAATTTTTAAATGAGCTACTTTTTACTTTTACTTCAGTAGGTTTTTTAGAACTTCATTTGTACTTAAGTAAAATTTGAAGTAACAGTAACTTTTACTTAAGTAGAATATTTGATTATTCTTTCCACCTCTGGAACCTTGTGCCTAGTAAGGAATAAATCACTTCAGGTTGTGCCGTTATAAGAAAATAATCAGCACCTCTATGGTGTGATTTGGAGCTAGCATAACATCCGCTAAACCAGCAGGTCCAACCATACAGTTCCCTTCTCCTACACCTGAGCACGAGGCGACTGTTCAAGACATAAGATCTGTGATGTGTATCAAAAGTGAAGTTTTGCTTTGAATCTGTTATCAAAACACACACTATAAGGCTATAATGTTCCACATTTAGTCCCGATTTACTCATAATGAGCTCCACTCTTCTGGGAAGATGTTCTAATAGATTTTGTGGAGATTTGTGTGAGATTTTTAAACTCCAGGCTTTATGCAGAAGAAAGACGGAGCTGGTCATCGCTATACTGGGGTACAACCCGCATGCAAACCAGTCACCAGCAAACACTGTAATGAGATGAGAAACATCTAAGAAGCCTTCACTGGAGAAATTAGAGCGCAATGACGTGTGTCCTACACCCTGACCACAGCCTTTGGAATTTAAAAAGTTCTGGGATGGATTAGTTGCCACCTGGCTCAGGGGCAAATCTTAATCCGTTCCAGGTCGGGTCCAGGCACGGAGCTCCGCAAAGTCTGATACTAATTGCTCGGGTTTAAAAGAGAGACCACATCCTACTGCTTGGAGACGTGGGCTCTGAGGAGGCTTCAGAGAGATCCAGAACGTCCTCACGGTCACGTCGTTCAGGCAGCCGTGAAGACCGCTTCCTGAGCTAGCACGTGCGATAACTGGAAGCGTGTGCCTGCCTTTAGTTGCACGCATGAAAGAAGAAGGTTCTTTAAACGTTCTTTAAGCGTTCCTCGTATTGACTCACTCGTGATGTTTTTCTACACACGAGGTTCTCTTTATTTCCTTTGGAAGGTTTACTCGATAGTCCGGCGCCCTGCGGGACTTGGTGCGTAGCCCAGAATAAATCTCCAGCATGTGGGGTTTTGCAGAACATCGCCGCACATGAAGCAGATTTTTGCTGAACCCGAGCTGTCGGGTTTATACACGTGTAGTCGAATTGAACCGATTTTCCGGTACTTTCATGGGAGAATGCGTTTCCTTTCTGGATCTGGAGGGGATTGAAATCCTCCACAGCATCATCCTCACTCCACTTTTGTCATATGACAAAAGTATTTGGACACCTGAATTTTCCAGCCATGTGTGGTTCTTCCCCAAACTGTTACCACAAAGTAATTGTATTTGTATAATTGTATAATTTGTATCGGACGTCTTTGGATGCTTTAGCATGAAATTTTCCATTCACTTGAACTAGGAGACTCAAAACTCTTTCAGCATGACAATGCTCCTGTAAACAAATCCAGCTCCATGAACATCTGCTTTTCATGAAATAGATTTGGTGAAAGATCTCCTGCTATAAAGCTCTGTCCCTTAACCCTATTCAACATGAATGAATTGTTCACGCTGACTGCACCCCGGGCCTCCTGACGTCACCTCCATCAGTACCTGACTTTTCTAACACACATCCTTGTGGCTGAACGAATTTCCACAAATCTCCACAAACACGCCGCAAATGAGCGGCCATTTTGTTTTTGTTTTTCTATTTTTTTCCTGTCCTAATTGGGGGCCAGAATTTACTCTTCGTTTCTGGTTAATAAACAGTATGTAATTGTGTTCGGCGCAATTTACAAACGTGACCACGTGTCCATTATGTTTTCGCAATTGCTGTTTCGTGTGTTTTTAATGTATTTCTGTAATATTTGTACATTTCTAACCAGCGTGAAATCAATTGGAAACCTGACACAAAGGCTCACTTGGACACGAAGGACAAATTGGGCAAGTGGTAGCTCGGAAGGTAGACCGGAAGGTCATGAGTTTCATTCCCACAACCTTTTTTTAAGGGGCCCTTGAGTAAGGCCCATAACCCTAAACTGTTTAGAAGTATAAATTAAGTAATTGTATAACTGAAAGTCTCTCGGGATTAGGAAAGAGGGAAAGGGGTAGCTCAGTGGTCAAAATGTTTGATCAGAAGGTTGTGAGTTCAAATCCCAGCACCACCAACCTGCCATTGCTGGGCCCTTGAGCAAGGCCCTTAACCCTCAAATGTTCAGCTGTATAATGAAAGTCACTCTGGATAAGAGTGTCTGACAAATGCCATAAATGTAAATAGGGCGGTGGCACTGGATTTTGGATCCGAATGTCATGAGTTCAAATCCCAGGAACACCAAGCCGCCACTCGTGGGCTCCTGAGCGAGGCCCCTAATCCCAATACTGCCAGTCGTATGAATAAAATAAATGTAAGGTGTCTCTGATTAAGGGTGGCTGCTAAATCGTATAAATGTAGAATGAGTAATGAAGACACTTTTACACCCTGAAGACGTTTGGAAAATTGAACACACGCTGACACGTGACTTTTCCTGAAACAGAACTCTGTAAAACAGCCTCTGGGACCTGAAATCGTTTAGAGAAATGTGCGAAACATGACGTGAGTGTTTTGGGAACATGAACTATTAACTTAAGAGCGATTCTTCAGACATTTTAGAACTTAATTGGACACTAAACACTAATCCGGTTACGTCGCTAGTCCGCTAAATCTGCGTTGCTGTGACCTGGATGAGGATCTGAAAACATTACAGGGGCAAATCAACAGTATTCCTGCATCCGTGACCTCAAACCGGTTTAATCAGCATGATCAGTGATGATCAAAGACACGAGGTCATGGAAGCAGCGCCGATGTTTCAGAGAGTCTAAAAATGTTGTGCGCGTAAGATCAAATTACAGACCGGAGGAAACAGCATTAAGACTTGTGTAGTGTATTCGCCAGAGAAAAAAAAACACGGGTGGAAAACTCTGGTCTGACCACCGCCGGCCCTCAAAACTTTTAATATCTGCTTCAACTGCAGTTTCTGTCAAATTATACGTTTCCGGAGGCCTTCGGCTAAATCTGAGCTTCATTTGAGCATAAAGATGTTTAATCAAATAACACAGGGCGGAAAATAGAGAGGAAAAAAAAGCCCGACGTGAGGAGGAACGGCGAAGGAAGAGAAAACAGATGGAAGAATCGCAGCAGAGGTTTTGAAGATACTGTACAAAAAACGGAGGGAAATGTACAACTTTACGATCCGTAACCAGCAATATGTAATAAAATGCAAATAATCATCCAATTTGTGACGCGGAAAAGTAATAAACATTCTGAAAAAGTCGTGTTTGTTTAATACTGGAGATAAAATTCAGAGTAATTCAGCATTAAATACAGATTTGCTCACTGAGCTTTCTGCCCTCTTCCACATACATAAGCTCGAAGACTTAACGAGTGTCCCTGTGATTGAAAGAAGAAAGCAAAAGACAGGAAGAAAGAGAGAAGAAAAGACACAGAGACAACAAAATGAGGAAAATAAAAATGTTCCAGCAATTAGGACCAGCTGAGTGAAAGTGAACGTTCTTGTCCTTTATAAATGACTTTATACCACCATTTTTTTGCCTGATTTCTTTAAAGGGTGCCAATAGTTTTGCACACCGAAAGCATGACCCAAGGCAGAAGGGATTACATCATAAAGTAAACCAGGCACAGGGTGGTGAACGTTCCAGGCTGGAAAGAAGAGAAGATAACACAGAACACTCTGGAACAAGAACAGGAATGGGCTTGAAGGAAGATGAAGATGATGATGATGATGATGATGATGATGATGATGATGATGTGTTGGTGGCACTGTTCCAGTGAGTAAAAAAAAAAAGAAAGAAAATGAGGACAGAGATTTTTAAATAGGTTTCATGGCTGTGACCTCAGGGAAAATGTCCCTGTTTCCTTATAAGGAAAACGTGTCCTAAATATCGGCGGGACATCATCGGAGTAAGAAATCTCTCACGCATCTGGTCATGTACGAGTTCCTGAACGTCAGGGAAGCATCAGGAGAACAGCATGAGAACATCGCAAGAACGTCAGGGGAACGAGGTGAGATCATAACGAATACATTAAAAGAGCATCAAGAGAACGTCTCAAACAAAACAAGCAGCGTCCGCGATTCCGCTGGTCAATCAATAGACACATTCCTGAGTCACGTTGGTTTTTAAATCAGTTCATCTCCAGACCTAAAACACGTCCCACAGCAGCCACAATCGAAGGCAATCATCAAAGTATTAAGAGAATGTGTTATAAATCATACAGTATATCAAACTTTAGCTAGCTAGTCTATCGCTGCTAATGTTGCTCAGAGAGACATTACTGTTGTACCGAAGTTGCAGTCTGAAGAAAACGAACAAATAAAACGAAAGACACGTTTTTGTTTTTTTGTCGCACATTAAACGAGCCGAGGTTTGGAAAGAACGAAATCGCAAATCGCACATGATCTGCGTAGTGTAGATTTTTACTATACAATAGAGAAATACACTTTCTGGGCGGGGCATAAACACTCTTGAGCTAATTTGATTGGTCAAACACAAAATTAGTACCACATGGTCATCGAATCGGTTAATGTCGTTGTTGTTTATAAAAAAGGGTCAAATTATCCCTAATAAAGCGAAGTTATAATAACTAATAATCAGCGAAAAATCTTAAATTGCATCACGGTGATGAATAAAAGCTGAAAAAACACCAAACTCCAAGACATAAAAAAAATGCATAATTAAAAATTTAATAATAATTAATAATAATAAATAAAATATATATATTCAATAGTAAAAGTAAATAAATATTGCTTTAATATACCGTGAACACAAAGGAGTCCTGACTAAATTACTTAATGAATGAATTAATTAACAAATGAATAAATTTTTTGTTTTCACTGCAACTGTGACCGTATACATAAAGAGCGCACGCGCTTCCTACAGCGCGAGAATAAATAAACACCGGTTTGAATGTTTAAGTTTCCACCTTTGATATAATACAATAAACAATAACAATAGAATAAAGACACATAAAAAGCTAATAAAGTGTTTAAAACACTTACAGTGTAAATTCCGCTCCAGCTCCGGACTCTCGCCTGCGCGCGCGCTCTCCGTGGACGCGGAATTGTGCGAGGTCTTTTAGCCGGAGCGCGCGCCTGATCGCGGACACGCCCACGTGACAGACACGTCACCCGAGCCGCCATCTTGCACAGGGCAAATCTCTCCACGGGGTCTATCGACATGAAGTCTTGACAGATGAATCCCTTGTGTGTGTGTGTGTGTGTGTGTGTGTGTGTGTGTTAGTTATCATTGCCACTGTGTGTTTACCCGAGCATGATTCTCACTACACAATCCCACCACTCGGCTCTCCAGCGCCTCAGTGTGGATCTTTCTGCAAGTGTAACCCATCCCTCCCCTGATATAACCATTTCTGGATCATGAGATCAAGAGATCTAAAGTGGGCTTTAGAAGACCAAAGGAAAGGAAGAGTATCCAGAAAAGCAAATTAATGACTGTGATGGACTCCGTGGTGTTCATGTTGTATCCTCAGACCTCACAGTCAGTGTTCCTGGGAAACACTGCAGATCCTTCTCCACCCTGCCCAGGATCCAGTGCTTCCTGAAGATGTCGTTCAGGCTTGCTGGCTTCTCAAACATCTCCTTTTTTATGTAACAACATGAAGACTGCAGCTTTTTTTTTTTGTTGTTGATGGTTTGCAACTTGGTCTCTAATGAAGCCCAGACGTCTGATGTAGTGCAGCAGATGAGATTAATCAGATCATTAACACGCTGTTACTGAGGAGATGATGGACATAAGGGAACATTCACATGGGAGGAGCAGGAGGATGGGTTTAAACTCAAAGCATAAATGATGGATGGATAAAGGATTGAGAAGATGTTGAGTGGGCAGATGGATAGATGGCTGAATAAGATAGATAGATAGATAGATAGATAGATAGATAGATAGATAGATAGATAGATAGATAGATAGATAGATAGATAGATAGATAGATAGATAGATAGATAGATAGATAGATAGATAGATAGATAGTTTAAGAAATAGATGGATGAATGGATCATCTGAGGAATAGAGGGACTGATGGATGGATGGATAATCTGTGGGAATAGATGGATGAATAGATAGATAGATCATTGGATAGACAGATAGCTGGATCATTTAGGGAAAAGATGGATAAATGGATGGATGGATGGATGGATGAATGGATGGATGGATGGGCGGATCATTTAAGAAATAAATGGGTGTATAAATGGATGGATAGACAGACATATAGATAAATCATTTAGAGAATGGATGGATGGATGGATGGATGGATGGATGGATGGATGGAGGAATGGAGGGATGGATGGATTTAAAAATTGATGGATGATAGATCATATAGAGACAGGATGGATGTTGGATAGTTTAGGGAATAGACTGATTAATGGCTGGATGGATGGATGGATGAATAGGTGGACACATGGAGACGGGTGGAACAATAGATTACAGGAACATCCTATAGAGGAGTATAAAGGAATTCACACATCACAAATACAAAAACAAATGTTTATCTTTATTTCTGATAGTGTTATAATACATATTGTCTCCATAAAGTCTCTAATTGTTCATACTGCTCTACACAGCTATGTCACATGACACAGGCGTTGTGCTGGGGTGCACACGTCACACGTCACACGAGTTTATTATTATTATTTTTTTACAGAACACCGACAGATCGGTACACGAGTCTGCGGCACACACTACTCTGAACAGTAACTACATGGACGAGACTGGACAGGGGGACGATTTGTTTACCGTTGCACAGTACGTCATTTTTCAGGAGTTTTTTCCTCT
Source organism: Silurus meridionalis (assembly GCF_014805685.1). NCBI lineage: Eukaryota > Metazoa > Chordata > Actinopteri > Siluriformes > Siluridae > Silurus > Silurus meridionalis. Next base: position 1,915,171 of record NC_060884.1, on the reverse strand, counting down.
TCCACAGATTTGAGATCGTTGTGAGAAACTGCACCGGACGCATCTTCGAACTACACCGTAGTTTACGACAGACTCTTTTTTTCTAACATGCCTTTTTAAACAAACTGGGAATGTACACTGTGGAAGTGGACTGTGTGTGGTGTGGTCGCTGCACGCTGTGGTGAGGATGTGAGATGAAGATTCCTCATAAAAATGTGCTGCGAATTTTTTTAAAAAGATCGGCGTGAAAAATCCGTCTGTTTTCTTTCCTTCTTTGGCTCACAGACGGTTTATACGCCTCGAGTTCCTCTGCAATCGAGTTCCTCTGCATTCTCACAGTAAAGAACTTTACGTTTCATCCACTTACTGTGATACCACACTCAAACACTCACACACACACACACACACACACACACATGCTATGTGGCTTTGTATGCTATTTCACACGCACAAACACATACACTGTTCATGTATGCTTTGTATCACTGTAGGTTATTTCACACACACACACACACACACACACACACACACACACACACACACACACACACACACACACACACACACACAAGACTCAGCCCATATAACTGTAGGTTATTTGTCTTTCTCTTACGAACACACACACACAAACATATGCACACCCACTGTGTATATGTAGATTTTCACTCACACACACACACACACACACACACACACACACACACAGGCATACATACTATGTACCTCTGTAGGTTTTACACACACACACACACACACACACACACACACACACACACACAGGCATACATACTATGTACCTCTGTAGGTTTTACACACACGCACACACACACACACACACACACACACACACACACACACACACACACACACACTCATTAGGTATCTTTGGGCACAGTCCCTTAGCTGAAAAATAACTTTTTTTTTTTATCATCAATTCACAACACATTGTAAAGATAAATTTGGCATCAAAATCTTCTCACCACGACCACATAGATGTCACACACACAATCACACACATATACACACACACACACACTCGAGCCTACACCCATGAGTCTGGAGATGCGGGGTAGGTCTGAGCGCGGTAGGAAGGCCTGCGTGTGGTGGAGTAAAAGTCCACGTAGTTGGTGTTGCGTTTGAACGCCTGCCTCTCGCTCACCACAGGGTAGTGCAGCGGCTCGTCCAGGTACGGATCATCGTAGCCCATCGGAGACCCCAGATACATTCCATACGTGTCGTACGAGCGCTGAGACGGCTCGTCCGAGTAGTACAGCTGACCAAGCTGCAGGAAGACAACACACAGAAGGGTGTGAGCACAGGTCCAAAGAAATGCTACCAGAGGACACTGTATGGTTCAGTGTTCTCATAAACACTGCATCCGCATAAACACTGCGTCCTCATAAACACTGCGTCCTCATAAACACCACGTCCTCATAAACACTGCGTCCTCATAAACACTGCATCCACATAAACACCACGTCCTCATAAATACCCTGTCCTCATAAACCTGTGGCAGTTATTACACTGCGGACGTTGACTAGGAGGTAAATAACCACCGAGCTCCACAAAGGGAAGTGTTCTGAAAAGAACATTATTTATTTGAGGAACATCTGTCCATTGTCTCTGGTGGACATGAGGATCACATTTACTTTGAAGTACTGTATATTATAATTAGCTAATCATTTATTCATCACCATGTTCTTCATGTTCTCCATGTTCTCTGTGTTACCAATGTTCCAATGTTCCAATGTTCTCCATGTTCCCTGTGTTCACCTTGTTTTCTGTGTTTCCTGTGTTCTCTATGTTCCCCATGGTAACTGTGTTCCCATGTTCTTCATGTTTTGATTAATTTAACCCAAACCAAACAGAAAACAAAGCCAAAAATGTATTGATTTTGCTCCAACTTCTACAGAAACACTTCCAAAAAAGTAAAAGGTTTACCTGTGACCTGTGAGGTTCCTCATGAGATGGAGAAGGGAAGGAGCTTATGAAATAGGCAGAATGCTTTCCTGGCCCTAGAACACATGAAAATAAATTACATTAAACTGGAAAGTAGAAAATATTTGAAAAGTATTGGAACACCTGACTTTTCTACCCATATCTGTTTCTTCACCAAATCTGGAGGCTCACAATTGTATTAGACGTCTCCGGATACTAGAGCATAAATTATTTCCCTCACTTAAACTAGGAGACCCAAACCTGTTCCAGCAAGACAAAACCCCTGTGCACAAAGCCAGCTCTATGAAGATCTGCTTTACATGGGTTGGATTTGGTGGAAGATCTCCTGCTCTAAACCCTATTAAACTGCTTTGGGATTGATTTTTCACACTGACTGCACCCCAGGCCTCCTCACCTCACCTACATCAGTACCTGCCTTTACTAACACCCATGTGGCTACATGAATCTCAACAAATCTCCACGAAATCTAGTGGAACATCTTCCCAGAAGAGTGGAGGTTATGGGGACTAAATGTGGAAATAGGATTTTCAAAGAAAGCACAAACCAATCTTATGTTCAGGTGACCATATACTTTTTTTTTTACATGTAGTGAAACCTCCACCATGCTTCGCTGATGAGATGGTGTGAGATGGTGTGTAATAAGTTCTTCATAATGCTTCAGAGATTCGTAAAAGTCAAATATCCCAGATGCCTTGTCCTATACAGACTAGAATTTCTTTATTCATATTTATTCATTTTGTAAAGATACGTTTGTACACGTTCCTCTTTGTCATACCTGTGTACAGTGTTTTGTTTCTGTTGGCGTCTCCGTAATAGTTTTGAAGTTGCATAGATGACTGAGCCCTCCTCTTACTTAACCGATGCTCTCTTATCCCCAGCATAGCCGGTGAGGACGTGGCGCTACCACCTAACATCACGACAAGCAACATTAAACATGGAAACGGCAACTTTCTCCATCCAATTTAACTAAAGACCGTTTTCTCGCAGCTGGCTCACCTGATTGGATCACAGGCGACATCTGTAAGTTGCTGGTAGGAAGCGTGGGCTGCGACCGGTACCGGTCTCGCTCCAGGGTCGACACCGGGGTGATGAAATGGTTCTGATTCCATCCATCCTGATATGTCAGAGAACACAAGTGTGAGCATTATACAACTGGATGGGGGACAAAGAAGAAGATAAAGTACAATGCTGCGTACCCTTTTATAGATGTTGCGTAGATCTCTGTACTGCCACAGTGTGTTCAGAACCTGTGCTGCAGCTTTCACCACCTTCATGGAATATCTGAAGTACAAAACAGAGTCAAACTTCCATCATTAGCACCAAGGTTCAGATCGCCACTGTCATTACTAGGATTCACCTGAAAAGGGCGCCACGTTCAGATTTAAAAATAGACAAAAATCACCAAGGAATCAAATACAGTGCATCCAGAAAGTCTTCACAGAGCTTCACTTTTTCCACATTTTGTTATGTTACAATTTTATTCCCAAATGGATGAAATTCATTATTTTCGCTCTGCTCTGCTCTCACCTCTCCCCACGGCCCCGGCTGATGCTGACCAGCTTGTCGATGCCCCCCACCTGGGCGAGTGCACGAGCGTTCTCCATGTTTCTGCTGGTGACCTCATGAAGGGCACAGCACACCGCCGCCACCGTCTCGTCAGAGAGCAGCGAGGGTCCATGACCCGGGAGACGAGTCACCAGATCCGGCATGGCGTACTTCCCTAAATCCAGAGACATGGGTTTTTTCACTTAATATATTATTAACACAACGAGAACCATTTATTTCTTACATATACGTTACAGTTATTCGCATATCCCAGTTTGTTAGAACACTGGGGTCAGCCATGATACCCTGCCCCTGGAACAGCGAGGCTTGAGCTTGGCGGTGCTTTGGCTTGATATATATTAGAGATACATATGCGATACGATTCCCCCCATTACGATGCAGTGCGATCCGATTCAACACAACGCAATTTAACGGAAAACATATCATCCTCTGCAATTCAGTATGGTACAGATAATTTAATTTATTTCTTTGGGTCAGAGAAACAAAAAAAACGCAGCTGTTGGAGCTCTACCTCTGCCATGTTAATCTGTATTCTATATGTAATCTGTATCTCAGGACACCCTTGGTCTCCATAGTGTTGTTATACTCAGCGGCGCTGAGAGAACGCGCTCAAGAAACAGTTCAGTGAGGAGAAATCAATCTACATAGAAAAAATTGGTCATGAATTATTGGTCACTTTTTAAATAATAAACGTAAAGAACATCTACTAACAATTATGCCGAAATAAATAGTTTTTTCACTGATGCAAATATGTAAGTTAATATATACTGTAAAGAGTCATCCATATTTATTTTTTCTCTCATGCCCACCACTCTCGCCAAGTAAATACTTGTCAAACAAATAACTAAATAAATGTGACATCGCTCATATAGCAACTGACCAATTAGCTCTTTGTTCCTGGCGTCCAGAGCCATGTTGCGCAACGCTGTAGCCACGGAGCAGACCACCCGATCGTTATCCATCCTCAGCAACTCCACCAGAATGGGCAAACCCTTCTCCTTACGCACTGCCGCTCGGATATAGGATGCAAACTGACGACATGGTGAGACGCAAAGAATAAAGAGAAATAGATTGAATGAAGATTTAAAGAAGTTTTATGACCCTATTGCTCACTGCAAACCTGAAGAAATCTGATGCCTGGTTACGCAACAAATACCTAAATAAATATTAACATGAAAGAAATGAGACTGGGACATGAAGACCTGAATTGAATGAAGATTATTGCATGAAAGTCAGCAGAAGGACATTGTGTTCTTCTTTCACACATGGACAGAATCTTACCCTCCAGGACCCAGCGGAGAGGTTTTGTAGAGACCCAGCTGCCCCCTCCAGTGTGGCCGGGTTTGAGCTTTCGGCCAGCAGGGTGAGGTAAGGCTTCACAACCGACGGGTGCCAAAGCATCTCTGCACCCTTTGGACTTCCGGAGAATCCTGGGATAGGTCCAACTCCGTCCCACTGCGAAGGAAGTGAAAACCTTGAGTTAAATACCATGACCATTCCACCAATGACGTCTAACATTATTCTTCCAAAAATGATGCATCTGAAACTGTTAGACACAATCCAATGGCAGTTTGGTATTAAACATTACAAAAGAATCAAATTTGTTTCATTGTTTTTATGAGATTATGTTCATATTGTATCCTGAGCACTTGGAGCAAGACAGTAGGTTCAGTAGGTTCAGGGGAGTGGTAACTCAGTGGTTAAGGTGCTGGGTTACTAATCGGAAGGTCGGGGGTTCAAGCCCTGGTATCGCCAAACTGCCACTCTTGAGCCCTTGAGCAAGGCCCTTAACCCTCTGTGCTCCAGGGGTGCCGTATCATGGATGACCCTGCGTTCTGACCCCAGGTTCTGAGCAAGCTGGGCTATGCGAAGAACACATTTCACTGTGCTGTAATGTATATGTGACAAATAAAGGCTCTTCTTCTTCTATTCAGTAGGGTCAATATATTCAGTTAGTGCTGTAAGTTCAATATTTTCAGTAGGTTTATTAAAGTCTGTAAGTTCAGTATGTTCACTACATTACGATAGTGCAGTAGGTTCAGTTCTTTCAGTAGGTTTAGAAACATCAGTAGATTCAGTAAACTGAGAAAGTAATTTTTTTCACTTTTTTGACTCTTGCCTGCTGATCCTGCCAGGACCTCTTCTTCTTCTTCTTCCTCAGACCCCAGCAGATAAAATCCATTTGTTTGCTGGACGGATCATTGCCAAGGAGCGTATCCAGTTCCTGATTGCCCATCAATCGAGAGGGGGGCATCTCCAGCTCGAGACGATACGACAGGTTCCTTAGCGTGCACACACAGTTTTCCACAATCTGAGGAAAAAAAAGAGATTGGTCAAGAAACGGCCTGAAGAACCTGAAAGAGGACAGGAGGAAACAGGTAACTAATCACAGTATAGTAAAGCTTCCAGTTTAACAAGCCGCTAGTCTGCTAACCACCTGAATGCTAATTAGCTTGACTAGCTAGTTCACTTACCTTGCTGTCAAAGTCGGAGGTGTTGACACACGTTTTGATGATGTAGAGAAGCGAATCGATCAGTCCTTCACAGCAGCGCATCTGCCTGCGAGCCTCTTCACCGGCCGAGCTCAGGTTTCTGACCCAACACAACACAACACACACACAAACACACACACACACACACACACACACACACACACACACACACATGAATCAAGTGGACATGCAAAACATAAACTACACTGCCCTTCATTATTATGCATTATTAAATTTCAAGAAATCTGATCTCTATATGTTTCATCCTAAAAATAATAAGGTTAATCTACTGAATATACACAACAGCATACGGACAAATGTTTGTGGAAACCTGTGCTTCAGTTTGAATCCCATCCCATTCCACATGGTTGTATCAGACAACTTGTCTGGGATATTTTACTTTTTAACGAATACATCTCTAATCTTTAAATGCTTCAAAAAAATCATGTTTTAAAACTTCACACAGTTTCAAAAAGCGAAGCATGGTGGTGGAAGCACTACACGGAAAAAAGTATGTGGACACCATAAGCATTAGAACGGTATGTGTCTTTTTTTTCTCTTCTTTTTTAATACCCCGTTTCCACATTTAATCCCCATTTGCTGCAACCTCCACTCTTCTGTGAAGATGTTCCTCTAGATGTTGGAGTGTGCTTGTGAAGATTTGTGGAGATTCAATCAGCCACAATGGTGTTAGTAAAGTCTTTTATTGATGTAAGTGAGGGGAGGAGGCCTTGGTTCAATAAGATTGAGGACAGAGGTATATAGCAGGAGATCTTCCACCAAATCCAAACCATGGAAAGCATATCTTCATGGAGCTGGCTTTGTACACAAGGACATTGTCAGGTTTAGGTCTCCTGGTTCGCTAAGTGAAGGGAAGATTTAATGCAACAAAGACATCTTGTGTGCCTTCAATGTTCTGGTAACAGTTCAGTGAAGAACCGCATACTGTATGTCCGGAAAAGGCGAGTGTCCAAATACTTTTGACACGTATTCGTATATCTGGTACAGTAATCTGATTTCTATGTGATTTCTAGCTATGCACTAAAAAAGCGTTCTTATGGTGCATCAGTCAGGTGATCGTGATACCTGAGGCATCCGGTTGTGTTCCTCAGCACCACCGAGGAATGCAGTTTGAGCTTCTGGTCCTCTCTCTGAGGGGCGGCGCCCCAACCCGAGTGAGGGATGATGACGATGTTGGTGAGAGGTCCGAGAGCATCGCGCACGATGGTCATCTTCACAGCGTCGCACGACGATAGGTTCCACAGCACGCCTGCACCCGAGCAGAGCGTTTAGAAACGTCACTAAGTCCAGCTGAACTCGAGCAGAGGAACAAAAACTCACCGGTCACAAGCTCCCGGATGTCAGATTCCGAGGTTTTCCTTAGCAGCCGGAGCAGTGCTGGGATTCCTCCGGCATTCCTCACACACACCTTATTGTCGTCGGTTGCTTTGCCGAACACCAGGTTCCTGAGAGCACCGCATGCGCTGCGCTGCACCTCCAGGACCTTGTGATCCAGAAGATCAACCAGATGCTGGATTCCACCGAGCCGACACACCTGTACATACAGGAAAGGTTGAAGATGTGCTTGTGTGTGTTTGTGTGTTTATGAGTGTGTTTATGTGTTGAATGTGTGTGTGTGTATGTGTTTGTGAGTGTGTGTTTGTGGGTGTGTGTATGTGTGCATGTGTTGAGGATATATATGTGTGTGTGTGTGTGTGTGTGTGTGTGTGTGTGTGTGTGTGTGTATTGAAAATGTGTGTTTATGAGTGTGTTTATGTGTTGAATGTGTGTGTGTGTGTGTGTGTGTGTGTGTGTGTGTGTGTGTGTGTGTGTGTTAACCTCAGTCTTAATGCGGTTGTCTCCGTAACACAGGTGCTGTATGTAGGCAGCAGCGTTGGCCTGCACTGATGGAAAGTGGTGCTGCAGCATGCGGATGACCTCCGGCAACTCAGGATCTCGCCACGCAAACTCCCTACACACACACACACACACACATACATACATATTTGCATCTTATAAACAAGAAAAAAAAAACTGTTATAGAAAAATCAGTCACTGACACTGGAGACTCCTTCCGTAAAAACCTTTAGTTATACTGTTGCCATAGAAACGATCAGAGGATTTGTGAATTAGTTGCGTATATTAAACATATTAACTGGTATAATTATGTCAGTACAGTAAGTACAGAATTGGAAAGCTGTCGAATATTTACAGACATTTAGTTTAATGGTTTAATGAACATCGACTTTCACGTCCTTACCGAGGATCTTTGTGGATGCTGTCGATGGACGGCGATCGCGTGGAACAAATGTTATTGTTGATCCCGGATGCGTGTCTGCTGTAGTTGGATTCTGCTGATCGGTAAAGGGTGGAGCGATACGTGTCAGTGTGTGAGGGAACTGAGTATGCCCCCCTCTGGTAGCGCAGGGTACTACACTGACTGGTGGTTCTCGGAAGAGTCCCCAACCCTGATCCGGGAGAGACACAGTGGGGAACCCGAATGTAACACAATGACATATATATTTATTTATACAGAACATGGCTTTCTGGAGCAGCAGTCATTTTTAAAAAGCTAAATAAAGCAATATCCAATTTATTCAGAAAGAACCTTTTTAAACCAGGGCCAAAGTCTGAGGTTCTGAAATGATCTTTATTAATTTTTTATTGGAAAAGATTATTTTCTATTTATTTTTTTAAAGCATTCAGCAGTTTCAGTAAATTTACTAGATTCAGTAAATTCAGATTGTTTATTAGGTTCAATATGTTCAGTAGGTTCAGTATGTTAGTATGTTTAGTAGGTTCAATGGGTTCAGTAGGTTCAGAAGTTTCAGTAAGTTCAATAGGTTCAGTAGGTTCAGAAGTTTCAGTAAGTTCAATAGGTTCAGTATGTTAGTATGTTTAGTAGGTTCATTAGGTTCAGTATGTTAGTATGTTTAGTAGGTTCATTAGGTTCAGTAGGTTCAGAAGTTTTAATAAGTTCAATAGGTTCAGTAGGTTCAGAAGTTTCAGTAAGTTCAGTAGGTTCAGTAGGTTCAGAAGTTTCAGTAAGTTCAATAGGCTCAGTAGATTCAGTATGTTTAGTAGGGTTAATATGCTGCATAGCAATAGTAAGTTTGTATGTTCAGTAGCTACAATAGGATCAATATGATCAGTACGATCAGTAAGTTCATTATGTTTAATATGCTCAGTAGGTTCAGAATGTTCAGAAAGTTCAGCGGGCTCATTATGTTTAGTTGGTTCAATATTTTCAGTACGCTTAATAAAGTTTTTTATATGCTAAGTAAGTTCAGTAATAGTTTTAGTATCTTCAGTAGTTTCGGAAGAGTCAGTTGGATTATAAATTCAAAGTTAAAATGTTTGAAATTGTAACATTTATTTTACTTATTTAGTTTAACATACAAGATTTCAGCACCCAATCCAACTCAGAAGAACTCAGGTTATTATTTAGCAGTTTCATTGTGGTCTGTATGGTATACAGTGTACCTGTGTTCCTGGACAGACCGCACTGAGAGCCGTGGGTCGGGCTCTGGTACAGTGGGTTCTGGAAGGTTCTGTCATCGTAAACTGAGGCGCCGTGATGGTCCGGAGATTGGGCTTCCTGGCCCAGCTGGCTGTGTTGGCTGTAGGAGCTCTGCAGGCCTACATGAAAGTTACAACCAGAAACAATAGTACAAACAGAACACCACACCATGCTTTCCACAGCAATCCTATTTACAGTAGTGTCTCCCAATCTAATATATTGGACTAATGATCAGCTCAGAAGGTCATTGGTTTAAATCCCGAGCACTTGAGCACTTGTCCTTAACCCTGAACTGGTGTCTGCTAAATGCTGCTACCTGACTGAATAAAATTGAATAACTGAGTTAATTATTATTTGTAATAAACAGGAACAAATTGTTAGCTGGAAAGGCAGACAGTCGGATTTTCATTACATATTCACTTAGATTTGGTGATTAAACAATCACTCGAGCGTCTAATTACATTCCAGTCACACCAAATTTACTGCTGTTACAGTGACAAGTAATAACACCAATAAACATAAACACATTCCAGTAACAAATCTAATAAAAGCTGTATTTAAATATTTATATCTGGTTAAACTACATTATACCTAATGCACATAGTGAATTTCTTTCATAATGTAAGATTATTATTATTATTATTATTAAGAGCTATTTAATAATTATAACAAACATAATTTAATACAATTAATATCATCATTGTTATTATATATATATATATATATATATATATATATATATATATATATATAACAAATATTACATAATTAAAAAAATACTATTATACTATATACTATATATATATTATATTATTATCAATTAATTATCATTTATTATTTCATTATTGAATTACTATTTAATTATCAACTATTATGATTATTATCAATATTAGTAATAGTATTTTTTATATTAATTGAATTCTTTCTGATAAGTATTGCATCACTCCTTCTTGGCTCGACATCCTGCACTGCTGTCACATTTTATCGTGTACGTGAGCAGCTATAAATTTTCTCAGGTACTTTGTTTGGGAACAGAAGCAATCCCACACGCTGATTTAAATAGGTCAGTGGAGCAGATCTCAGGTATCTCACACTCAGAGCTTATCATCGTCATCGTGTCGACGCACCACAGGAGAATGTGGCTTAAGGATTTAGTGATTTCCTGCTAAACAGGAAATCAAGGTTTGGTGTCACAGCATGAGTTACGACACACACTCACACACCACACACACACACACTCACAACCCCCACCCACCTAGACCCACATGCCCACGAGAGATATAAATACACCAGGATGACTAATAATATGTGACGGCATTACCATATGTCTGGAGGAGCAAAATAACTGGAGACATCTTCGAAGTGTTCATCATCATCACTGAAGTCACCTCCTCTGCTCACCTGTAAGACTGTCCGGTCTGGAAAGAACGATCCTCTCGAAGAAATCGTATGCCCGTGCCCCGAACGAGGAATGTGTGTTGTCATACGGCTGTGCCTCATGTTTTCCCAGCGTCCCGTAGTGCTGTGGCTGTGCCGTCATGCCGGACCCCAGAAGAGTCGGGGAGCTCATGCCGTCCCTGAGGTGCCCAGGATAAGCAGACTGGAGCGTGTCGGAGGACGGAGGCAGAGTGGTGCCAGGGAAGACGCTGGCCAATGGGCGGGGCTCCGAGATGATGGGCGAACCGTAGGGGCTTCCCAGGGTTGGGCGAGAGGCAAGCGGAGAGGGGGCGTAGACGGGAGAGGAGGCACGGGAGGGTACTGAACTCACACGCCTCATTACACGGCCACCTGACATCTGCATACACAGAACACACGACAATGATCAGTGCGCGAGATCTAGCTGAGTATATATATCTATACGAGGTGATATCAAAAAGTTTGGAGACTCGCTCTGTTTACAGGAAAGTACTTTATTCATCTACGTTTCCACACTATCACCTTCAAAACAGTCCCCTTGCACAGCAATGCAGCACCTCCCAACGTTCCTCTGGATTGTGTCCAGGAAGTCTTCTGTTTGAGATTCGCGCCAGATCTCCACAACAATGTCAAAGCAGCGACCTTTGAGCTGGAACTTCATCTTCATGAGGAGGACGAAGTCCGCAGGAGCCAAATCTGGTGAGTAGTGTTAGTAGTACGGTTCTGGCATTTTCAATGTTTGGACTCGTCTTCCTGATCTCTTGTCGTCTTCCAGTGACGTTCTCCCGTTTTTAAAGAACTGCCTAAAGATCTGCTCTAAACACCTCAAACGGCTCGTCGCAGCATCGCCTTATGTCAAACGTATGTCACATCAAATGTCTCTGTGGCAGTTTTGCGCAGTTTTACACTAAATTTTACGTTTGTTCTTTGTTCTATATGATCTGTTTTGATTGCATGTCCAAATTTGCATACCAGACCCTGATTGGCTTTTCATTTTGTGATGTCATAAAAGAAATTCAGCCCTTCCTGTTTGTTCAAAAGCAAACAGACGTCTTCAGACTCTCACCTGCGCTAGCGCCTGACCCTCGGCCCTGGACCCCATGGCCAGGCTCGGACTGAAACTCGGGGCGGAACTCGTCGACTGGGACCGTCCTTCCGACCTCCTTGGGGTCACTAGGTTGCTATAGTAACCACTCACTTCCTGATAGCCGCTGTCTGAATACGAGTTCATCTGCGTGGAGCTGCGCGAGTTTGCCGCTGACCCTGAGAGAAGGACAGCAGCGTAGGATTTAGCAGACGGAGAGCAAAAAAGATAGAGTGCATAAAAAGAAAGAAAAAAAGAATGACAGAAGGACATACACAATTTTTTTTTATTGTATTACGATTAGTTTTATTTTTCACTAATAAGTCAAAAATGATTTTTTTTATTCCCTCAAGATACGTACATTGAGGAATTCTCGGAAATTTCACAATAAAATGTACGTTGCTTTTCCTTGTTTTTGATTTGTGTTATTCTAATGCATGCACTGATGAACCCTCACTTTCATGCAGGGAGATTTGCTCCAGTTCAGGGGAATAGGGTGACCTTTGACCTCTAATCCCGAAAGTAGGTGAAAGGCAGTCTTCCGAAGCGTGGAGCTTGGACAAACCTGCCGCAGAGGAGTCTGGAGAGGGAAGAGTTCGATATTCAGGCTATACGACATTGTGTAGTACAGTACAGTGTTGATCATGCATAATGTATTTCAACTTATTCTGCACTTTACATACTGCGCAATACATAATGCACTACACTGTATATATATACACACTACACTACTCTACACATACTCAGTGTGTGTGTGTGTGTGTGTGTGTGTGTGTGTGTGTGTGTGTGTTGTGCTGTACTGTACATACTGTTCACCAGGAGTCTTCAATATTTTGCGGGTCCTTAGGCGATAGAGACGTAGGAGCCCCCCGATATAAAATGCGCCACTGATACTAACACTGATATTCAAAGAAACATATCGATTTACGCCAGTTACATTATGTTAAGACAATTAGAACCACGTCGTTGTTGTACTCGCGTCATCGTCTGTATAAAACTTTCTTTAGGCTTCTCCCGTCAGGGGTCGCCACAGCGGATCCTCCGCACGTTTGATTTGGCACATGTTTTACGCTGGATGCCCTTCCTAACGCAACCCTCCCCAATTTATCTGGGCTTGGGACCGGCACTGAGAGTGGCTGAGGATGGTTCCCTGACCAGGGATCGAACCCGGGTCGCAGCGGTGACCAACAGGGGACCCATCGTCTGTATATTTTCCTATATTTGCTAATCTTTTAAAAAGATTTATGCATCATAACAAACGTACGTTTCAGAATGTATCAACTCATCTTTTATTTTAATAGATTTGCAGTTTCGTTTAATTTTCAGCTTCAATTTTAATAGAAATTATCACTAAACTGTAAAGTCGGGCAGACAATTATACATTTACATGAACATTAGCGTTACATTAAATTAAACTTTAATGTATTAATTACATAATTCTTTTAAATTAGATATTTTGTCTTTGATGTTTTTTTGACCCATGTTTATTAAAAAAAAATTGAATAAAATTTCAACATTAATTATCAGACCCCCTGCAGTACTGTATTGAAGACCCATGGTGTAAACTGCACCATGCTACACACCGCACTATATTGTTTACATCCTGCACCATAATTTACATATGCTGCACTGTACTGCATATACTGTATACACTACACTATAATCTACATACAATACACACTACTCTACATATACAGCACCAAATTCTACACTATTCCCTAAAATATACTGCACTATAATATACTCTACTGCCACATCCTGTTTCTATACTGCTTTATAATGTAAAGTACTGAACGCTACACCGAACTCGACATACACAATACTGCGCTACACTGAAACTTCTTTGTTGTTGGTAAAATGCTGGCTCACTGCGAGTCACACAACCTCTCCGACTCCTCCTTCTCAAGCTTTCGGTGTGTCTCACGAGGACTCTTTAACATTCTCTACATGCCACGGTTTACAAGCGCTCGTCATCCATCAAAAGAGCTTTTTTTTTGCGTTTAGAGTTCCACTGAAAAGCCACGAATAGAGTACGAAGAGTCTTTTACCTGCTGACCTCCACAGCAGAGACTTCTCAGAGGAGCTTGGAGAAAGGAAGAAAAGGAAGACGGGAAAGTTATTTCTCCGTGATGAGAACGCGGACGTGCAACTATAAGCGGCTAAAAAGTACAAAAAACAAGTACAATTGGACATCAAATGTTCAAGCTTCAAAAAGATAAAAAGTGTAAACATTTGTGTAAAACGATGTATCGTTTGGGTTGTTTATGATTTGTTTCATGTTTGTTTAATTTTAATATTATTTTAATGTTAATATTATTTAGAACCTTTATTAATTTTTTTCCTAATGAGGAAGTCGGTGGTAACTGTGGCAAGAACCATCCCCCCCCCCCTCATAATAAAGAAAACTTCAAAGGAACCGGAATCAAATGGGAACCTCATCCTCATCACCGAGAGTCCATTCATTACAGTTCCATCATCATTGAGGTCTTCATGTTCCGTGCTTAAATGCAGAACTGTTCATGCAGACTGCAGTCCTGAACCATTAGAGCAGATGTTAATATTATTCCAGTCCAAATCCATCTTTAAAGTTCTCAAACTGCTCAGGAACATCGTGGATCTTTAGGCTGTTGATGTGAAACTAACCTGAGTGGTCACCAATTAAAGAGAAATCCATCCAGATGTAGGGATTTGGGATGAATTGGGCAAATTTGAGGAAAAAGTAAGAGACAGGAACACCGGTCACCGGTAACCAGGGTTTCAAAGGGGCGGAAAAGTTTCCATGGGAACTTCATCTGGTTGGAAATTTACTAGGAATTTATGGGAATTTATAGGAATTGATACAAATATAAGCTGATATGCATGCAAACTAATAAAAAAACCTTTGATTTAATTGTTAGTATAATTTTGTTTATTATACAGTAATAATTTTGCTTACACAGCAGTTTTTAACATAAATGCATGTAATATTCATGTAATTTGCCTGAATACTCTGAATACTGAAATGATGTGTGTCTGGGGCGTGGCCTCAGTAACCCTGAAGTACGTGTGCTGTGTGCATGTGATTAATGAATGTGCAGGTAAGAAATTCAACTCAAATCGCATTAAATCTGGTTGTTTAACCAAAAATTATCCTGCAAGATTTTTCATTTTAACTACATTTAAATCCCCTTTAATGGGAAAACCCGCAATTCTGTAATTTCCTATTAATTCCTGTTAATTCCAAAGGAAAATCTGCAGTCTTGGAAATTCCTGGAGTTTTGCAACCGTACTGGTAGGAGCGTTTTTGAAGCATGTAAGGAGCAGGAGCACGTGGCTGGTAGCGTCGACTCGAACAGACACGGAAACAACAAGGAGCAAAAGGGGTCGGGCAATAAAAGGTCAAAGGAAAACATCCATATGGAGACACAAACACACACACACACACACACACACACACACACACACACACACACACACACACACACACACACCAACCATTCCTGGGACATCTGAAAAAACATTCAACTGACACACACACACACACACACACACACACACACACACACACACACACACACTTAATGCATTTTAAATGTTGATTTTTCTTAACAATATATTATTATTTGTTAAATATACGCTGCACTGCCAAAAGTATTGGGACACCCTTGAAGACTCCATGAAGATCTGCTTTCCATGGGCTGGATTTATTGGAAGATCTCAAGTGGCCTGCTATAGAGCTCAAACCTGATTAAACACCTTCACTAACACCATTGTGGCCGAATGAAATCTGGTGGAACATCTACCCAGAACTAAAGATGGACCTTATAGTCATGTGTCCACAAACTTATTTTTACCCACAAGATTTTGCCAATGACACATCATACGTTTTTATCCACTTATAGTTACGTTCAGTGGTGCGGAATGTTGATAAACCAAGTTGGCATCTTCACTGAGTGTTACAAAGCGCTGACACTGGAGACTCCTTCCATCACCAGGCAACACATACAGCGATTATGCCACAACAAATACACGCATTTTTACAAGCCTGAAAACAAGCTGTTACCATGGAAACCGACATACACCAACACACGAGCTACACAAGCATATTTGGCATCTTCTGACCAATCAGAATTTTTTTTAATTCAGAAAAAATGTTTTTGCACTGTTAATTTTTAGTACAGAAATGATGACACACCTGTCACTGGCAGCACCTGGAGACTCCGCCCCCAACCTGCATCGTTCCAGCTGATTGGCTACGATCTGCCTCTCCACCTCGAGCTCTCTGGTGAGACGTTCGAACTGGAGCTCCTTCGCCGAAGAGCAGGGGACGAGACACAATCAAACACTTTTTTTTTCACCTTTTCCGTAGGGTGTGTGTGTGTGTGTGTGTGTGTGTGTGTGTGTGTGTGTGTGTGTGTGCACATCCTTGTCACAAGTTTAGTGAAGATAAAGTTCCATACAGAGTCCCTCTGGCGATACCATCCTGACCCTTACTGTCTCTGAGGCTGTCCTCTGTCTCCTCTCCTGAGTGTGTGTGTGTGTGTGTGTGTGTGTGTGTGTGTGTGTGTGTGTGTGTGTGGCAGTCGCAACAACTGTGCTGTGTGCGGCTCTCTGACAACAGCTCATTAATTCAGCTGTTTAGTCTCACACACACACACACACACACACACACACACACACACACACATTTAAAAGACAGGTACGCCTCTGAAAATCATTTCTTGTTTTCCGTTTAACTGTTTATTACAAAACGAGTGAAATACGTGGAGGAAAAAAACAAACGTGAGACGTGACGCCGCATCGTCTGTGCTGCGAGCCGCCTGTCACAACAAGACTCCACCATTCAGCTCACTGCTCGGCACCACAAAGCTTGTCTTGTGAACCGGATTGTGGGCACACACACACACACACACACACACACACACACACACACAGTAATATTGGTGTTTTTATGAAATCTCCTGCACCTAATCGAGCGTCTGGATGATGCACTGGCTGCCCGATACGATCATTCTGAGGTTCTTATTATCCGTTTTTTAAAACATACACAGTATACTGTGTGGCCAAAAGTATCGGGACACCCGGGTTTCCAACTAAATGTGCTTCTTCACCAAACTGTTACCACAAACCCGGAGACACACAATTGATTAGGACGTCTTTGGATGCAGGATGCAAGACCCAAACCTGCTCCTGCATGACGATGCGCAAAACCAGATCCATGAAGATCTGCTTTACATGGGTTGGATTTGGTGGAAGATCTCCTGCTATAGAACTTTAGCCCTATTGAACATGATGGAGGTGAACGCTGACTGCACTCCAGGCCTCCTCACCTTCTCACCTACATCAGTACCTGACTTTACTAACATGAGTGTGTTTGTTTGTGTGTACCTGCTCTTTGACAGAGGCCAGGATGTTGGTGGTTGTGCTTTCCATCTCCATCTTGGTGCTGGTTCCTTCTTCACAGCTATGCTCCTCCTCCTCCTCCTCCTCTGCTGCAGGCCCTGGCTCAGGAGTAGGCATCGCCCCTACACACACACACACACACACACACACACACACACACACACACACACACACACACACACACACACACATTGTGAACGTCCCACCAGAAATTAATCACCAGCTTCACAAATAAGAGCTTCGTCTCGAAAAATCATAATAACCTGTCAGCTGTTACAATGATGGCATTTCTGGCACCATCAGACCTTGATCTGTGTGTGTGTGTGTGTGTGTGTGTGTGTGTGTGTGTAATCCTCAGCTTAGTTGCGCGTTCCAAAGAACGAGGACGTGAAGGGGAAATGTGTCGTCCAAAAGCCCAGCAGGTGAAAACACCACAACACAAACTGCTTCCCCTCCAGACCCCACTGCGTTCGACAGAAGGGAAAATAACTACACACACACACACACACACACACACACACACACACACACACACACACACACACACACACACACACTGAGTCACACTCTCACAACACATGCTTCTCATCACGCTTTTCATATCTCCTATATGTCTCAGTGCAGTCAAGTGCAGAAATATTGGCACCCTTTCCCACCTCTCTTTATATATATATTCATATGTATATAAATTATTTATATTTACATCGGCGCAGCAGCATAAAAGTTACCGATGAGATGCATCGATTTCAAAAAGTGTTCATTTGTTTCACGATGCATCGTTTTGTTCGATGTTCTTTATCGTTTATTATTTCGAAAGTGACCATAAATTTGTTACCGACATTTTATACATCGATTGATTTCGCCTCGTGGAACCGCTTCTCTCAGCACCGCCGCTGCTACGTGAACACGGAGCATCGC